>NW_017728929.1:6229423-6238925 GCF_001723895.1 Crocodylus porosus | reverse complement strand
CCCTGGCGCCGACGGCGCGGCGCTGCAGCTGCACTGACGGGCCCCGGCACGGAGCCTCGTGGCACCGGCGCAGACCGCCGCCGCCGCCGCCTCACCCGCCCGCTGCCTTCCCACCCTCGCCCGCACGGAGTTTCCCCCTCCACCTTCCCAAGGAGCCCCTTGCTCCTTGTTCTGTCGTCTGCCCCCAAAACAGGCCAGCTCCATCCTCTGTGGCAGGGGCGGCACAAAGGTGCACCTGCACCCTTGCGCGCGGGCGGTGCCTCTTTGCAGGGGGTGCACCGCCAACACGCCGGCGGTCTGCGGGCAGCCCCGGCTGCCCCTGGCCGCCGCCTGGAGGTGGTCGCTAACCCAGGGTCAGCACCCCACCCCACCCCCATCGCCGACAGTGCCGGCAGCGTCTGCGGGAGCGGCCCGCTCACCGCCACCAGGGGCACGCAGTGCTCGTGCTGTCCGGACCCCACCCCAGGCTGCTGTTCAGTTCCCCCCTCAGTCTTCTCTTCTCCAGACTGAACAAGCCCATTTCCCTCAGCCTCTCTTCACAAGTCACGTACAGGTTTCCCTCGATGTATGCGGGTTCTTTATATACAAATTCGCCCTTATGTAATGAGCATATTTAGACCCATAATTCGCTATATGCGAGGTAAATTCCCTCTTACGGGATCAGCATAGACACCCCACTCCCCCTGCCCAAGCAAGCAAGTCAGTCTGTGGGGGGAGGAGAAAGGGCCAAGGTCCCACTCACCCCAGCCCCAGCCAACACCAGCTGCCTGCACCAGGGCAGGGCGCAGCCCAGGAGCAGAGGCGAGTGGGGACAGGCAGAGCACCATGCAGCCCAGTGACTCCAGGCAGCTGGTACCAGCCGTTCCTGGGACTGTTGCAGCCATAGCTGGGGTGAGTACTGCTGAGGGGACGGGGCTTATTTAGTCTGGAGAAGAGAAGACTGAGGAGTGATTTCATAGCAGTCATGTACAAAACGCTGGCATGAGGAGTCTGTTACTGACTCAAAGCTCCCTACTGTACAGTGGTTATTAAGAGAAGTCAAGCACTAGGGAAATGCCAGTCTCCAGCAGAAAGCAACGAAAATGGTTCGTACTCTCCAATTTGTCCCCATCCTTCCTGTAGTTGGGGAGGGGGGAGCCCAAAACTGAACACACAACTCTAGATGCGGCCTCACTAGTGCCGAATACAGGGAAAGAATCACTTCCCTCCATCTTGCTGGCAATACTCCTCGATTTCAAAAGAAAGATTATCCCCTGCATGGCTCCCACCCACCTGGCTTGTCCTGGGCCTCTCCCAGTCAGGAATTACTGCCCATAATTAACCTGCATTTGGAGGGGTAAGATGCTGTGGGAGAGAGAAACAATAGGAGCAGCCCAAAATCATTTCTACTGTGCCCAAAATGGCTTTGAAAGCCAGGCTGAAATCATTGGTTTGCAAATTCGTGTCCCCTCCACCAGTCTCCACTGTTAGGCCTGGCCCTTTACACTCGCCAACACCTTGGAAGCCAGTCTAAAAATCCTGTCTCATACTTGTCCCCTGGCATTGAGCACAGGGCCAAAGATTTTTGCACTGAGTGTGCTAACACAGAAATCCTTGGGTTTGGATATTTGTTCATGCCATTAATAACCTGTGAGAATGATTTTTTATTCCTCCTGGAACAATTTAACTTTTAATTTAGCTGAGCCATGCACTGATTGCCAAGCGACTGTGGGTTAGGATACCTAAATGACAAAGGAAATCAGCCCTTGCTGCACTGAATTTCTTTGTTGCTTAAGTTTAGATTTACCATTCATTTTGCCTCATTTGCTCTTTAAGTTAACATTTTCTTTAGCGTTAACATTTTCTTCTCCATTTTCTCCAGTGTATTAGATTAACAGTTGGGTTTTTTGCCTTGTCATCCTGAAAGGTGATGTCACTAAGCCAGGGTTTTTGATGTCATGGAAGGACATCAGCCCCATGCAGAGTCAGTCAGTCAGTGACCACGCATCATCTAAAACTCATTTGAGTCTTCAAAACAGGGTTAATGCAGGACTTAAATGGTATCTGGGCCACATGCTGGGTCTCCCTACCGGATGAAATAGCAAAGCACGTTTACCCTCCCTCGCCTCAAGAATCCTGCCCTTCTTTCATTCACATGTGACCAGCGACATGGTTTTATAATGAATGCTGTTGCTTTTTATTGTCTTCTGAGTATACATAAAGCAACAAAGCCACCCAGCAGGTCACTACCATCTATGAATCAGACCCGTATGATGCTGCCACTGGAGGAGCTACTTTTCTTCTCATCTCTGTTATTTCAACCTGGATAATAAGAAAGCTATAATGAGGCAGGTCTCATTTTGGGGGAGACGAAAGGATGGAGAGAAGGTAGGGTATTATTTGTATCTTGTTTTCTTTCTAAGACAGAAAAGTTATTTGTAACGTATGGAATAATATTGCCTGGCTTTGTTCAAATCTGATGGTCCTGTTCCTTATAACATTTACAGTGCTGTTGTGCCCCTCACCCCTGCACACACACGAGTCCCATAAAAGCTAAGTATGTCCATAAGTGGGGCTGCTATTTCAAACAGGCTCCTGGACATCCCCCCCCACCCCGGATTTCCTTCATCCATCAGTGATTATAAGCACCCTCTGCACCAGTGGTTCTCAACCTTTTTAAACTCAAGGGCTGCATCCAGACAAGCACAGGCATCTCATTGCCCAGGGACAAGAAGCAGTGGCACACCTTGTGCTGCTGCTACTTGTCCCCCAGGGAAAGCCCATGCCATGTGTCCTCTCTGGTGCACAGCTTACCCCGGGTGGGGTAGAGGAGGTTGGGGCCAGCAACCCCCTCAGGGCTCAGTTCTGGGGCCAGTGCTGTTCAACATCTTCATCAGTGATCTGAATGAAGGGGTGGGAAGCACTCTGTCCAAATTCACAGATGACACAAAAATATGGGGTGAAGCTAACACCCTGGAAAGGAGGAACTAGATCCAGGCTGACCAACAGGCTGGGGAAGTGGGCAGAGAGCAACAGGATGCAATTCAATAGGGACAAGTGCAAGGTGCTGCATCTAGGGAGAAAGAACTGCCATCATACCTACAGGATGGAGGCAACCTTCTCAGCACCACTGAGGCAGAAAGATCTCGGAGTCACTGCTGACTCCAGGATGAACATGAGTTGCCAATGTGACGAAGTAGTCAGCAGACCCAACCGCACCTTGTCGTGCATCCATACGTGCTCCACAAACAGGTCCAGGGAAGTGATTGTCCCTCTCTACATGGCACTAGTCAGGCCACAGCTGGAGTACCGCGTCCAATTCTGGGTGCCGCAGTTCAAGCGGGATGCAGAGAACCTAGAGAGGTCCAAGGAAGAGCCACTCATCTGATTGGAGGCCTGCAGGGAAGGCCCTGTGAGGAAAGGATAAGGGACCTTAACCTCATCAGTATCTCCAAGAGAAGGCTGAGGGGAAAACTTGTGGAGGTATACAAATTCATAAGGGGAGAGCAACATGAACTAGATGACGATCTGTTTACCAGGGCACCCCTGGAACAACAAGAAACAATGGCCATAAGCTACTAGAGAGTAGGTTTAGACTGGACATTAGAAAAAAGTTCTTCACTGTCAGGGTTGCCAGGATCTGGAATGGGCTTCCAAGGGAGGTTGTGTTCACCCCACCCTTGAGGGTCTTCAAAAGGAGACTGGACAGGCACCTAGCAGGGATCACATGACCCCAGGCTTAGTGACCCTTTTCTTGCCTGCCAGAGGCAAGGTTTCAGACTAGATGGCCGACTGAGGTCCTTTCCAACCCTAGAATCTATGAACCCTGGGGTGCTGCAGTACTCCAGTTGAGAATAACTGCTTTATGTTTTGGTTTGAACTAGTGCTTGCAAGCAGAAGAGCTCTCTATTTTTCTCCTCTCGTTTCACACCGGTTGGACCAAATATGTGCCCTGTGCTTTAATTGCACAGCAGCATATAGAAATAGCTGCAACACTTCAAACTGTTACAGCTCTGGCTATCTGTTCAATCCATTTTAAAAAGTGTCTGATGCAAAGAAATGGCCTCCTATGCTCAGAACTAGTCATGTTTCTACTTCATTATGTCCCTGTTAGACTTGTCCTCTCCCTTCTGTGATGAGTGCCGGGACCTTACATGTATAGTTGATGCACGATCCAAGGAGCATGTACCTGCTGCCAGACCCCTTATGAGGGCACAAGTTGCCCTCTGGTTACCCAGCAAATATCACACCTTTCAAGTTTCCTCTTGGCACCTGAGATGAACTTGAAAGGAGATCTTGGGGTAATGCTGTTGTATGTGCCCTGTCAGCACCATGAAGAAACAAGCTCCAGCATTGCTGAGGAAAATGGGAATGGGAGGCTTGATTCCACTCTGCCCTCAAGTTTCTCAAGTTAGGGCTAAGCCCCATTGGGAGAAACATTTGATACAGGCCCAGCTGAATGATTCACTGTCACTCCACAGGGCAGAATTAAATTCCATAGAAGATGCTGTTAGTCTACAACCAGGGCTGGATAAACATGGTGACTGATACCACTATACAGTTCAGTGGTACACCAGAAACTGTTCAGTGGCAAATAGCCAAAGCATGCACCTTTATTATTCTTATGAACTCCCACAGCTCCTAGGAAAAGAAGGGAAGGGATGGGCAATAGCTGCATGGTGCAGTGCTATTTCTGTCACAGGGTTTGCATTTGCTTTATAGAACAATATATAGCACCTGGAATCAAGATGCATTTTTTTATGCAGTCAGAATAAATAAATACAGTAATGGGTGCAGAAAACGGCTGCTTCCTATAGCTTCCAGAGACTGGTTTTAAGTGTTAATGCGACCCCTGTTACTGCAGCCTCTGAGCACCGCATACTTCTCAACCTATTTATCCTGCAAGACCAGAATGAGCTGCTGTCCCTGCTCTGTGTAGGTAGACTGAGTCATAGCAGCTGGCCCGAGGTCCACCAGGAAGCTTATCACAGAGCAGGGAGCCAGACCCAGGTTTCACAAGGCACAGGCTAGATCCCTAAGCAGAGCAATATTCTTCCAGTTGAGTTGTCTTTCTTGAGCTCTCCCAAGGAAACACAAGGGCCCTCACATAACAGGATAGGAGGTATTCTAGTCTCACACAGCTGTCCAGAAACAGAAGGGACTCCTTTCTCTGCCCCATAGTCTCCTACAAGCTACCACCTTTTCAGTTCTCTCCCAGCCTCTGACAGAGAAGCCATGTTATGAGTATGTAAGGGGGTGTGTCTCTGGTACACAGGGCTTCATACTTCTCAGTGCCTGGGCACCATGGAGGAGTTACTTATTTTTCCATTTAACCTGTTTGACACTCAAAGAGGAGTCCTGTCCTTGTGTTTAAGATGGACTGCAGGGAGCTAGATGGTTTGGGGAACACAGCTCTGGATGGAGCTCCCATCCAGCTCTGCCTCTGACAACCCTATGACAGCATCTACTAGTGGGGTCTACAGCTGAGAATGGATTTGCAATGGCCTGTGAACTCTCAGTCTCAGCTAAGGTCCTCAGTGACACAAGCATCACTGTATCTGCCTGTACATTAAAATAAGGTGGGGACCCCGGACCTGACTTCTAACTGACGAAGGCCAAGATGACCCAAAACACCAACCACATTGTGAGCAGCCTCATCACAGGCTAGTGGCACAATAGGCAGGGAGAAAGTTATCCAGAGACAAATGTAAGGGGTTCCCTTCATTTCAAAGAGGCCCTGGAGCTTTATGCCTTGTGTTGTGCCTACTTCCTGGCCAGAAGGCAGGTGTGGCTAGAAGGGTTCTATCCATTACCCCTCATAAAAATTGCATATGTTCCCTTCATAAATAAACCCAAATCTTCAAATTTCCAAAGCAAGAGGAACCAGGCATGAGACATTCAGTGAATGTACTTACCAAGTATGCATCACATCACTCTGTTGTGCATTTGTTGTTGTTCTTTTCCTTTTGATCATTAGCCCTGTTGGCATCATCTCAGTTGTGTGCATCACTGGCAGGATAGTCCAGAACTTGCTGTGATGGGCTCCTGTTAGCACACAAATCTCTCAGCCCTCACCAGGAGGGTCAGTTTTCACTAACACTGATGAATCAAAAGAAATCTTGCTTTGCCTGGGTGGCAGGCCTTTTCCCTACAACACACATAGAAATATAACCCCCACAACATGCAATTACTGCATCCTATTGCTGCAATCAAATGGCAATCCATCATCTGTACCCTCTAAAGCTGCTGGAGCAATTTCCAAACCAGTGCATCTGACTCCACCATAAGTGACATCCGTCCAACATCAAAGGATGTTGTCTCACGTGCACAGGGGCATCACCCATTTTCCTCCCAAACAAAGAGCAAGACACACAAATCAGCATCAAGGTGGCTTGCCAATATAGGATCAAAGATTTGCATTTGAAATAGAAGCTTCTTTCACACAGCGTGAGCAGCTTAGCTGCACCAGCCAGCTTGCTGTCTCTGGAGATTGATTTTGCACCTTCTCAGTAGGATTGTCCTCGAGAAGCCCTGTAAGGCTCATCAGGAACTGGCACAAGAACAGTGGAGATACTGCCTTATCAATCCCAGTGGGGGGACACACCGGTTTCAGGTTTTTATTATTTTTATGTTGCAACTGCTGCTGCAGAAGAGGAGCTGTGTTCTCTTCCGCCAACATGAAAGTGATAAAACCCTCCTCCAGGCCACCAAGAAAAATAATAATAATAATTTTAAAAAATCACTAAATTACATGTTTCAACGCTCCTGCCTTTATGTGACTTCAGAGAGTGGGAGTGAGCCAACGCTGAGGATTATCGCACTGAGAGCATTAACCATTCAAATGTCTCTCCCAGCTTTACGTGCAAGATCTGTTTCTCAATGCAGAGATGCTGGGAATGCCCAGGTCTTCCCAGTGCTGACGGCTGCTGAGAAATACAAAAGATGATCCTAACTTTCATGCATCGGTTCCATGGGCTCTTTGAGGCGTGAACAGCCTCTATTCCAGGTACATGCAACACCTAGCACAGTAAGGACCAAAACACATGACTGGAGTCTCTAGGAGCCACTGCAGTTTTTCTTAACAATCCTAATGGCAGCTGGCTGAGCTGGCATGACTATTTAGGGTCTCTCTAAATTGCTGAAAAGCAGGCCCAACTTTCACATTACTGTGCAGTGCATGCCAGACCAGAAAATGAGGTGATGAAGCCACTCCATCTGCCCCACCACTACCTTCAAGGACGCCAAAGACAAGGAGTTTGAGAAGGGCATGAGAGGTCCCCCAGCGTTGCTAGGTATGAGCGGGAGTAGGCAAGCAGAGTTATGCTTCTTGGCCATGTTCTTAACAGCACTGCAAAAATCAGTCTGGACAGACACTTGAGAGTTGTAGATAGAATGCCTCAAAGCCCCCTCGTGTCTTTTCTAAAAGACAACTTGTCCCATTGAGAACCAGGAAACTGTTTTTTAATTCTGCCAAAAATAAAATAAATAATAAAATCAAATCAAACAAAAACAAACCCACAATTATTTTCCCTCCCAAATCAGGATGAAGAGTCAGAAAATGCCATGCTGTA
Source organism: Crocodylus porosus (assembly GCF_001723895.1). NCBI lineage: Eukaryota > Metazoa > Chordata > Crocodylia > Crocodylidae > Crocodylus > Crocodylus porosus. Next base: position 6,231,375 of record NW_017728929.1, on the reverse strand, counting down.
AGTTTCTTCAAGAACTGACCATCCAAAACCATTTCATAAGAGGTCTATCAAAATGCTCTTTTCATAAAATCATAAAAGCAGGGCTGGAAAGGACATCTAATCCAACCCCCTGCTGAAGGCAAGATCATCCCTATCTAAACCATTTCATAAAAGTCCTTTTCTAACAAAATCTTAAAATGACACAATCAAGCCTATAGCATAACTAGAAGGCATATTATCCAAAGACACCAAAGCACCCTAATCTGACACAAATAAAGCAAGGAACCAGAGCTGCCAGTGTCCTGACACTGGACAGGTTGTAAAAATGCACTTGAGAAATCCAAGAGGGCAATACCCCTGCTACAGAGGAAGTAAAAAACCCTCACAGTCCATAGCAATCTGACCATGGGGTAAAATGCCTTCCTGATCCCAAAAGTAGCAATCAAGCTGGCCCTGAGCCAGAGGGTCAAGACCATTCAAGCAGCCAAAAGGCTCTCAAGCCTGGAGGCTCCTGCTTAAAGTCCCAGCAAGAGCACTGGCACACCCCAATCAAAAACCCCATCCTCAGCTCCAGTCCACACCCAACAGTTCTGAGGAAGAAGGAAAAAAATAAAATGCAACACCTGTAGCAATGAGGGAGGATAGGAAACTCCTTCCCAGGCCCATATGGCATCCAAAGTCCAGAAGCATGGGGCGGGGGGGAAATAAATACTGTCCATTCTGCTCTGCAGCTGGGGACAGGAAGCCTACCTTCACACAACACATCTTCTAACTGGAGAGCCAGAAGTCCCCTTTCTGTATACCTTCCAGAAACTTATCCCAGCTACTTTAACTTCTTTCATAAACAAGATGGTTGTGGAGCTCTGCATCATTCTCCTGTAGCTGACCATGGACTTCTCCAATAGCCACCTGCTCTGTGCTGCAGAGCTCATCTCACGATCTCCCAGTGATAAATAATCATAAGAACATAAATAGGATGGAATGAAAGCAGAATTCATAGCCTGCAAAACGGAACTGAGGCACACATGGAAGAAAAAAAAAAATCCTATAATGACGTTGGTTCCTAGATTAATAGATTGTTAGGGGCTGGAAGGAACCTTGGAAGATCATCGTGTCCAGCCCCCTGCACCAGGCAGGAAAGAGAACTGGGTCAGGTGACCCCAGCAAGGTGCCTGTCTAGTCTCCTCTTGAAGATTTCCAGGGTAGGTGATTGCACCACCTCTGGAGGGAGCCTATTTCACAGTCTGGGCACCCTGATTGCAAAGAAGTTTTTCCTTAATGTTGAGCCTAAAATGGTCTTCCAAGAGTTTGTGGCCATTACTCCTGGTTTTACCCAAGGGTGCCCTGGTGAACAGTTGCTCACCAAGCCCTTGATGTACTCCCCTCATGTAACGGTAAGCTGCTACCAAGTCCCCTCTCAGCCTTCTGTTTTTCAGGTTGAAGAGTCCCAGGTCCCTCAACTTTTCCTCATATGGCTTGCCATGCTAATCTCTCATCATACAGATGGCTCTTCTCTGGACTCTCTCAAGCTTTACCATGTCCTTGTAAAAGCGCAGTGCCCAGAACTGGACACAGTACTCCAGCTGGGTCCATGCCAATGCTGAGCATAGCAAAAGAATCACTTCCTTGGTTCTGATGTGTGATACCTACCTGGCTGGGGAAACACCACGTAGCTGTGTCCACGAAGGCAGTTCTCCTTAAGCGCTCCCAGGGATAACTGTTCTTTTGGCGTGGTTTAGTACCCACCAAGGTGTTGGGGCTTAAAGCCCACTTTATGGAAATGAAAGACTCTTCCCTAGCTTGCTCCCATGGCCATACGGCTGAGGGCAGGCAAAACTTGGGGGCATCTGAACCCCCAACCTCCAGACTTGGGCCTGCATGTAGGATGCCTGCCAAAAAACTTTGGAAATATCTGAAGCCCCTGGTGGGGGAGGAGGATGTCTGCCAGTTGTAGGACCACTTATGGTTCTGGA
>NW_017728929.1:6191520-6229323 GCF_001723895.1 Crocodylus porosus | reverse complement strand
TAGGGGATGGGAGGAGAAAAAAAAAAAAAGAATCACACTAGTTGCACCGCTAGCTTGACCACCACTACATCAGAGGCAGTGCAGCTACTGATGCAGCCACCAGGGCACTGACACCTCTGCTTCTTAGTATCAGTTACTAATGATATAAACCAAAATGGTATTTTGAACATAAATTTCCAATGCTGTCCAGCAAGGAGCCCCAGCTCAGTAGCAAGCTGCCCTTACCCTGCTCTTTGTGAAAGCGCTCTCTGCAAAGCTGAGGGGTAGGACAAGGAGCCTGACTGGACTCCTTCACTTTCCTCCCTGCACAGACACTTTGGGCAGATCAGCAGCCAGAGACCAGTACACGTGCTGCCTGCCTTGCAGATCCTAGGGATGGTTCTTAGGACAGCTATGTCACCCAGAAGCCATCAGCTTAGCAAGGACAGGGCTAAGTTTTCCCTGCCCACCTGAATTTGCTGTTGTGCTCCACACCTCTAAGTCTTGCAGTGAAGCTGCTCCAAGCTTGTCCCCAGACAGTGTCTCCAGCAGGCCTTAGAGAAGAGGGATTGAAAGTGTGTACCAGAGTGTGCCTGGAGCAGGTACACTTTAGCTGTGGAGCATGGCAATGCACTTGGGCAGACTGTACTCAGCCTCATCTTCTCCAGGACCCACCACTGCCATGGTACAGACAAACCCATCAAAGCCTCAGGACAGAGAGGAGACAAATGCTGCAGAGCTGGCATTGCCTTGGTGGTGATCCGTGTTTATACTGCACCTGGCACAAGAGGGCCGGTCCATGAAGGGGGATCCCTTAAGTCCCTCATAGGAATAGAATCATAGGAAAATAGGGCTGGAAGGGACTTCACAAAGTCAAGGCAGGATCGTCCCAGCCAAGCACCTGTCCAATCTGCTCTTGAAAACTTCCAAGACAAATGGCTACATAATAAACAGATGCCCTTTGCTTCCTGCATACACCCCCAGGGCAGCCTAAATACAAAGAAATCCAAAGCTTAAGGAGAGGGGGCACATCCTTCTGTTACAAAAAGTGAGACATGAAGGCAGCAATAAGAAAATCTGATCCTTGTATCCCTGCCTCAGGGCAAGATGTTAAAGTGACACCCCTCTCACATGCCAGGGGTCAATAACCATTCTCACCAGCAATTATGGTTCCATCTCGCTTTTTATTTAATCAAGTGCAAACTATGCAGTAACTTCCACTCAAAGCAAGCAGCACAAGCTAATACTGGCAGCTAGTCTCTCTCTCTCTTGCATGCACACAAAACTCTAGGGCACAGATCAGGGTGAACAAACCAAACCCCTTGATGAGATAGCAACCCCCTTTCTGATATCACAGGCATTTCTTGCTCTTAGATATCTACTGCACTGGTCTGTATAAAGTGACAGGGAGCTAGGTCTTAGAGCCTGTATTTGCTGCCCTTCGTGTTTTTCATGGTCTTCAGTTGTCCTTTATTTTTATCAGCCCAGCAGCAGCACTCAGTAGCATCCTGGATTCTCCCTTGCTTTTCTTTAGAGGTATTCTATTTTCCCCATAGCACTGACATTTGCAATGCATGGCCTTGAGATGGACAATAAAGCTGTCATCCAGAGACACTATTCCTTCTTTCTAATCCCCTGGCATCTGTCCCTTTTAAAAACTACACCCTGCTAATTATTTTTACTTTAATAAATTGGGTAGCGTTGACCCTACACTTTCGTCCTTGCGCCTGTATTTCTAAACTCTGGTGTATTGTGGGATATATTAACAATGGCAAATATGGATCCCTTGAATCTGCTTGGTGTTCCTTAATATCTTTGCTCTTAGTATTGACTCTTCTGTTAGCACATTTGTCTGTGTGTAAGGGCTTGACATGGCATGCCTGAACGCATGAATAAGAATTGCGGTATTGAGCCAATCCTGAATTGTGAGATATTATCTATTATTAACTGCTCTAGAATCCTTTGGCAAACATACTGAGATTTACAATGAAGTATCATTACTCCTTGATGTGTTGTACAATAGGTCAGTTAAAAAATACAAGCTGGATAGCAAGCAATTTGTAAAGGAGCAATCTTCCCTGTTTCACAGATTCGCACAAGATTTGGGGCAATGCAAGCAGAAATTGCATGCGGCACTTCCGTCTTCCGTGTCCTCTGGTTATTACAAATGATGCCGTCAACCAAGCCCGGCATAGCTTCTTAAGCCTAGATGAGGAAGGTGTAAATTATTTCTCTCCCATCCTCTGCCCTGAAGGAAGCAGGCTGTTTCTGCTCTCCAGTGCAGGAGCATAGGAACAGCTATTGCAGCAGGTTCTGGAAAGCTGTGCAGTGCAGGGAGGGAGGGAGGGAGAGGGCAAGTGTTACAGACAGCTTTGATAAGAAACCAACTTTTAAATGTTTTCCAACCTCTTAAAAAGTTCAGTCATTCCTAGTTATGGATGAGGATGGAGATGCTCTTGCAGAATGTGTGGGAGTTCACGAGCAAAGCAGTAAGAGGTGTTTCAGGCAAACTAATGAATATAGTGGTAAGAAGGCTGTCAGTCAGAGTTGCAGAGCAAATTAATCCCTTGCTCTTTTAGCAAGAGAGCCACAAACCCATTACCTGTTCTGCAGTTTGGGGTAGATAGATGGTGTCACCTCTGCAATGCAGGTCTCCATTTTATTCTCACATCATTTGGCCCAACAGATGTAAAGACTTTACACATGTTTTTGCTCACTGTTGATTCTTTAGTTTGTTAGGCTTCACCCAGGAGATGGAGAAACTCTGACCCTTGGACTCACCATATTTCAATCTCTGTCACACCAGCCTGACTAAATACAGCCATGAGGAGTCTCTATTACAGACTCTTAAAGCTCCTTACTGTACAGTGGTTATTAAAAAGTCAGGCACGAGATAAATCAGCAAAGCCATGCAGATACAGCTGTACACATCTTTCTACTACCTTTCATAGATTCACCTCTGCAGCATGACTACTCCTACCCCTAACAGGACCATTGACCTCTCAGAATGACTACTCGTGGTTTGTAAAGCCAGGGAAGTTTTCCTCACAACATTTCTTGGCTTTTTTTTTCTCCTTTACTGCTGATAGGATTTTTTTTTTTTAAGATGTGGTCAGATGTGGCGTTTGATAATGCTCTTATCCTTTAGTATTAACCATGCTTATGGCATTTAGAAGAGGGGGGCGGAAATCAACAAGCCTGAAAATGGCTGTAAGCCCCGAAGTAATCGGGTAGCTATGCAAATCAGGGTCTGTGCAAAAAGAAAGCAATTTATCATTTGAGGTTACTGGAAGAACTGCCTCATAATGAAGTTCAGCCACATTCTCTTCCTCCTATATAATACTTTAAGCTACAATATCTATAGGAACTCACATGCAGTGGGGATATAATTACAGTACGAGAGAGAAATCCAAGGCTATGGAGAAACAAGACACAGGGCATGGAGTTCTTATCTCAATCCATATGTAAAGAGGGAGAAACAGGATAAAAAGCTCAGGTGTAGGCCATGGTAGCTTTGCTGTGAGCTTGGTTATCCCCTTGACCCTGGCAAAGCCCCCTCACTCAGCCTGCCAGGTACAATTCTCTAGGATCTGAAGGCATACAAGGACCCTGCTCCATTTGTGACTGTTAAAAGCTTCTACACCAGTCAACCCCAGAAAGACAGAGCAAGAATGACAGCAGGACTCCCAGTATGATTATGCTCCATATGTGAGCAGAGGTTACCTTACAGCCTGGAGGGCTGACCTGTCCATGTGCTCTCACACAGCTTCTCCTGGGTTGGGTGGGATCTTTTGACTTCATTCCACCTGCAAGAGGCGGAGGGAGAATATCTTAACCAACAGATACATTTTAAAACTAATCACCATTTTTTTTGCATATCTTCAAAATTGTGCAATTTAAAAAACTCCAAAAGGATTTTTTTGATTTTGGGGTTTTCCCACTTTTTCAGTGACAAGTACAGTAGAGAGGGGGAAGAATTAGGAGTAATGGACTCCCCCTTGCTAGAAGACAGCGTTTTCCCACTACCACCATTTCCCACTAAGTTTTTCAGCCAGGCTCCCCAGGCTCTGACCCTTTCTAGGTTGAAATGGCTTAACTCACTAGACAGGTCACATAACAGCCACACAACTAACAGGATACCTGTAGTCTGAAACAAACACCAAAAAAATCATATTTTCCACCTCTTCTGAGCTTAGTCAGCACACACAAGACCTCTGCCTTCCCAGGATCTGCAGAGCACCAAACCATTCAAACATTCCCGTCCTATCTGAACTCAGACAAGCTGTAGCAGCCACACCAGTAACAAGCCCTTCCTGCCAGGCTCACCTAGAGCCAATCTCCCTCCCAGTCAGTCACACCCCACCTGAGGGCCAGTTTGCACAGCTCTCCTGGGTCAGGCCTGATTAGACTCCCTGCAGCTTATTAACTCTTTCCTGATTCACTTAGCTCTTGTATTCCCCACTGTAAAGAAGACATGCCACAGCAGCATAGGTATAGTGCCTGGCTTTGATTCTAAGGATATGTACTTGAGCCCTGCTGTGTATGTATGATGAAAGCTCCCCCAGTTCATCTAGCTGTAAATAGCTACTTGGTCACTCAGACTAGCAAGACAAAGGCAGCTGGATTTGATATTAGTTACATCACTCCCTTATGTGACTATGACTGCAGAAACTGGTGTCCCTTAGCTATGTTGGCTTAGTGGGCAGCAAAGCTTGGGTGGATTTTTGCTCTTTTTGATAAGAGGAGGAAATATTGATGGGAAAGAGGAGCAGGGGCAGAGAAAAAGCCATTTCTTGGAGCAGGAATCATTAGGGTTCTTTTGTTCTCTTTTTGTATGGTGCCACACACAATAGGTTCCCCATCCAGGATTTTGATTTTGGCTTCTAGGTAGCTGTACTGTTGTAGTATTAAAATAATGATAATGGAAAAACAAACCCCCCCAAAATAAAAAAGCACTGAAAAGTTGTCAGGTTTTGTTTTGTATGTCAAAACAATCTAAACATTTAAAAATGTGCACAAGACATCTTGAGACATTGTTTATATATTCTTTGCAAAAATGTATTCCCCATATTTCAGACAACTCCAAAACAGCTAAACAAATAATACAAATAATTTGCAGAGGATTCTCAGTCTGATTTTTATGGGAATTTGCTTTGTATGTGTTGATACCTTCTACTTCACCTTCCAGGAATATTTCAACAATCCAGTTTACACACTCAAATGTTCACAGAAAGAAAATTGTGAAGCGAGTGTCAGTATTTGCGCCAGAGGTGGTTGCCCCACTATCCAATCTGCCCCAGAGATAATATGTTTCTTATCTTACCAAATCTTAACATTGCAACACAGTTCAAATTTAGAACATCTATGATTATCCTCAGAAATGCCAATGATTTGAAAATATGAAGTGTACTGATAAAAGGGTAAATATGGAAATATGTAAGTTGTGAGCACATCAATTCAATATTTTTCAACAATGTTTTCTTCAAAAAAATTAATTTTGACCAAAAAAACCTAAAGAGTTTTGTCAAAAACTTCCACTGGACGTTTTTCCAACATCAATAGTATCGTCTGAAATTTCTAAAACCTAATACTCTTTATTAAAAATATATGCACGTGTTATTAATGCTAATATTGAGGCTATGAGTACAGTCTCCTCAAATCTGCAGAAGGAAGCAAGGCATGAAGGCTTGGAAAAGCAAAGCTGGCAGACAGACTGGCATCAGGAATAATATTGCGTTTTTTATTTTAATAAAGTTTCTTGTTTAGTGTAAAAAGAAAATGGTTTAATATTACTTTTTGCTATTATATGGCTGTAATTATGACCTGTTTGATTCAGGGAACTTTTCTGAGGAACAAAAATTGAAAAATCATCAAAATCTTTGTTAAAAAAATGGAAAATTCTTTGTTTTCCCTGAATAACTATCATGACAACATGCATGTTATACATATATACATATATATTTGTACAGGCAGTGTGATGTGGCACAGGCCTTTCCCCAAAATCTGTGTTTGATTGGAAACAGGAGGACCCAAACTCTTTAAGTTCCAGCTGGACTGCCCACCTATTGTGGGATGTGACCTATGGGCTTTCATCTAAGAGGAAGAGCATCACTCCCAGTCAAAGCTGAGTATCTGCTGGGGACCTGAATTTCACTGAGAACAGTTGTCACTCCAAAACCAAGAGGAGAGATTGCCTGCAGATGACCTGGGTGATGTGAGGCTAGTCCTCTGCCTGTGAAGCAGGGATAAAAAAAGACACTACCACTATCTGTGAAGTTTAGTTTGTTTGCAAAGAGAGAGAGACAGAGATGGCAACCTGAGCCAGAAACCCCAACCAAAAGATTTAATCTAGAAATCTGCTGGAATGAACCAGAAAGTCCAATCCAACCCAGCAGTAATAAAGATGATATTCCAGGTAAATGGAATCAGAGCTCTGCCCTAAAAGGATTTTAGTGTGTGTGGGTATCACTGACTGAGCAAAGGGGATAGAGAGGCCAGGCTGGGGCTACTGACTCCAGGTAAGAAAGTCAATGTATGCAGGTGCTGGGCCTTGGGAATCCTGTATTACTACAAGGAAATGCATGTGTGGTCTAACTTACCGCTGGGTGCTGTCTCCTTGACACAGGCTGAGGGCTTGTACTGCTTAGATAAAAATACCGCTGGGTTTTGAGGTCACTTCCTATGTTTCCTAAAGGGGACTGGTGCTGATGATGGGAAAAAGGGTTTCCCAGGTATATGGGTAAGGACGTGGGCTCCTCTCAACCAAGCCCAGGGAGCCTCCATCCAACTATATAACAAAATGCTTTGCAAATATTAACCTATTATCTGTTCCTAAACCCTATAATTTTCAAATCAGCTTGCAAGGATGCTGGAGTGGGTGGCGACAAGGCTCAGAAACATTTAATTATGTTGTAGTGTTGAGCCTAAACAAATGTGAATCTATTAATGTTCATACGAAATCTTCAGTCTCAGGGACAAGGAGTTTTCCTGATATACCCATATAACCACTTTTCTGGAGCAACACTCAGCTAGTCAATTTAACAGAGAAGCTCCTCCAATTACTTGTCATACTTAGGACCAATCTACATACGAAACCAACCACTAGTTTACACTGTATTTTTAAAACATTTAGTTAAACCAGTCCAAAGCTATGTGTGGACATCTTTAAATTAGTTTACATCTGGCTTATATCAATTTAGCTCTATTCAGTTATGAAGTCCTTAAAGAAATAAACGTAGACCATTTGTAAATTATGTAAGAATGAACACACCAGGATTTGCCTCCATTTAACAAAAAACAAATTGAAATGTGGCTGCTTACACTCTCTCAGTTAATGTGGCATAACCTTTTATGCAAACAAGGCCTAAATTAACTTAATTCCCTCTCTCAATGCCCAGGTTATATCATCACCCCTCTGCCATAGAATGAACACATCAGGGCTTAGCAAGACCGCTTCCTATTGGAGGAGAAATCAGAGACATGCAATATGGATAGTTCTTAATGCAAACTGTTTTGCTCAATAAAAACTAGTCTTTGAACAGAGGTGATCACACTGCATGCAGATAAGCTCCTTATTCAAAACTCTCAGTCCAGAGACAGAGCATCCTGTTTTCACCTCTAGCACCAAAATGACACCACTTACAGAGATTAAGGCCGAGAACAACAAACTGCACTTTCATTTGCCACCGCTACCCCACCAAAGAAGCTATATCACAAAGCTAACAACTCACAGTCCCTTCAAAGACCCTCCAAGACTTCTCACCCACCAGGAGAAAGAACTTGCAAACATAGTGCAACAGCCCCATCAAGTTTCTCCAATGGCAGAGTTTCTCCTGGTCACTTTCAAGATAATTTTCCATTAAAAAAAAACCTTTTGGCTTTAGGCAGTGTCACAAGCTGGGAGACAGGTGTGGCAGACATACCTGATGGAGCTCCAATGCATCCAGGAGCTCAAGAATCCTCAATTCTGATTGGTGGAGCTAATCCACCCGTCAGCACCAAGCTTGGGAAAGCGATCACTGCCCATTTCCTGAAGGGATGGGGAGAGGAGATCCGCAACCAGATTGTGGACTGCAGCATGGTCCACTAAAAAAAGAGCGTGCTGGGCATGCTGAGAGCAGACTCGGCGAGGGAATCAAAAGGAGAGGAGCTGGGAAAAGCAACATCAGCGGGCAATAGGCCCCAGGTTCCAGAAGACGCTGCTGGAGAAGCGGCCCTGGGAGTCACTCTATGGCGCATGGAGCTGGGGCTTTGGGAGCCGCAGCAAAGTGGCTCAAGCCTGCAACCCCAGCAGGCTGCCAGGCATCATGGTGCGTGGACCGGCGCATGGAGCTCAGGCTCTGGGAGCGGCTAGTGGCGGCTCAAATCTGCAGCCCCGGCAGGCTGCCAGGCATCACGGTGCGTGGACTGGTGCATGGAGAGAGGCCAGAGAGCAGCTGAAGGCTGCTCAGGGAAGCTGCGCCGGACGGCTGGAGCCCGCAACATCGCAGCTCGGTGGAGCAGTGACCCCTTGGTGGCCAGAGCAGGGCACAGGGCAACGGGAGAGCCTGATAGAAGGCCAGGAGGCCAGAGCGAGAGACGCTGCAGGGCCTGGGTGCTCAGGGCACCAGGCCGGGGAGGCACATCCAGAGGTGACAAGGAAGGAAGGCCCAGGGAGCCTCTCTTTGGGACCAGCCAAATGACCTGTGGAAGGGACTGTAAGTTGCTGGGGCTCTGGGTCCCTAAGAGGGATGCCTCAGGGGCAGGGTCCCACAGGAGGGTTGAAAGTGGAAGCTACTCCTGCACAGCTGACTAGAAGGGAGAATAGTCCCTCTTACTGTTTTGGGCAGGTCATGGGGCACTTAAGGGTTTGGGAAAGGGACCCTGGCTCTCCTGCTGGGAAATTGACCCTATAGGGGATAATTTGATACATCACCCTGAAGGCCGTGTCTTATATTTTGTAGGGTATGTTGTATTGCGCTTTGTATTTTGTAATTGATAGCAAGTTGTATATACAAGTGGTAACTCCACCTTTGCTGAGGCACCCTACTTCCGGGATCCCCCCCACAAGGCAAGGGCCATTCCATCCACCTGGTACTTATCCAGGGGCCTGAACTACAGGGGACTTACCTGTCTCTGTCCTGGGGCCTTCGTGGATGGGTATTGTGGTTGGGAAATAACCCTAGAGGACGGATCATCCCCCATGGGCATGGTATATTGTTTGGCTGTTTTGTTTACCTTTCTCATTTAGTCCTAAGTAATATTGTATGTATCCTTTATTAATCATTATGTACCGTGTAAGTCAATAAACTGTATATAGTTAAGTCATATGTGCCTGAGCCCATCTCTACAGAGAAGAGAGAGATCCGCTTGCTAGTATCGGCATCCCTCTCGCAGCACTCTACCTGCCACCACTCCCTTTCAGTTGGGGCTGGAGGACACATCCATGGGTGTATGTGGGTTACACAGGAAACCATGCTGGAAAAGACATTTAGCAGAGCACAAAACTGCACTAGAAACAAGGAAAACTTCCTCCAGGAGTTATTTTCAGCAGTACCATCCCATTTTGTTGATACAGTCTCTTCAGTTCCTTTACAATGCAACAGTGAGCCAGCAGCCATTTCTTGCCAGAATCAGCACCATCTTAATTAACAGCTTTGCCTTTGTTCTCTGATGATTCTTTAAGCAATGCCAAGCCATTTCTCAAGGATTAAGATACGAAAACCCGATGAAAGAAAATGTTAAGTGTTATCACACACTGCAGCATGAATTTTCTCTGCAAAATCCTTTGAAATTACTCACAAGACAAAAGATGTCACTGTCTGCAACACTGGCGAACACTCCTCTGCCTCCACCTGCCACTTTGCTTTCTTGTCTACGCCAGGGAATTGAACTGGTTGTAAAAAGAACACAAACAGTTCAAGGCATCCAAAAAGAAAGTGCTGAATTGTATTAAAAACACATGCAGGTTTACTCTGGGCTCACCTTAGTGCTGCAATAAACCTTTAGTTGCTATGACCCCTTAGTAGCTCTCTTCCACTTTCCACCTCAATTCACAGACTCCACAGATTCTGGGAGATTTCCCCCACCCCTTGGCACATGATGGAATAACAGTGGGAGAATTAGTTGAATCGTATCTAATCCATAGATTCTAGGGCTGTGCAAAAATTTGCCAGCAGTTTCATTTTGACGTTGTTTCGATTCATTTAGAGTAGGTGGTCGAGAACCCCTGGCACGCGTGCCGGGCGTGGCACGCAAGGCCATTTTGCTTGGCACACCACGGCACAGCTGTTTGGAGCCTCCCGGCTATAGCCGCCCTGGCCCTGGGCAGCTGCTGCCAGCTAGGATCCCAGGCTGCTCCCAGCAGGCAGCCGGGATGCTGCAAGCCCTGCTGGGAGCAGCCCGGGCTCCAACACCTACCCAGAGCTGGAGTAGCTGGTGGCAGCCACAGAGTCCAGGCTCTGGGGTAGGGGCTTTGGGTGGGAGGCAAGGGGCAGTAGGGCTGGGGGGGCAGGGGCTTTGGGTGGGGGGCAAAGGGCACAAGCAGGGCATCCTGCCATGTACCCCTTGCCCTCCTTTTGTTTTTCTGCCATGCCGGCACTCCGGCACTTTCCAAGGTAGGCATTGCAGTGTTTTTCGGCACTCCAACCAAAAAACGTTGCCTACCCCTGGTTTAGAGATCAAAACAGCAAAATCGAAACAAAACAGAGAACTTCGAAACAGCCTTGTAACGCAACGAGGCAAGTTGAAGCATTTCTAAATTTTCTAAACTTTTTTGAGTTTCGAAGCTCAAGCTGGGCTTGCCTTCAGGGAAACAGAAACTAAAGTAAGGAGTGGGAGGGAGAAGTGGGGGGAAGGACTACTCTCACTGTTGACTGTGTAGCTGGCCAGGGACTGTCGCCCTTCCCTGAGGTCCCTTCCAATCCCAGTGCTCTGGGGGAGGGATGGAAAAACTGCAAAGAAGGCAGCATTGTTTGAACTGCCCTGCTTCCTGCCTTGGTGTCAGTTGAGTGAGGGCACACCTTAACACACTCACAGTGTCACCCACCCATGTCACGAGTGTTGCCTGTCAGCAGTCAGAGGTGCAGGGCCCCAGAACCCAGACTCCCCCTGTACTTATTTCCTTGACAGCTGGCAGGCTTTGTGGCCACAGCAGGGGCTAGCAGGCCTTCAGTTTTGACCCCACTGTGGCTTAACATGTACATGTGACGTGAGTTTTTTGCTTTCAAGACACTGAGGTGCAGTTTCCCTGAAACCCCGACACCTATCTCCTTGAAACTTGGTGGGCTTTGTGCCCTCAGAAGGGGATACCATTCCTGCAAGTTTCATCCAAATCAGGCTAGAAATGACAAAGTGATAGGCTGTTTCAAGCTTTCCCATTATAGCCTATGGTTGAAACGTTGAAACAGTCAAGCTGTTTCGATGAAACAAAATGGAACAGCAGTTTCAAATCAAAATGACATTCGAAACAAAGCGCTGTTCCATCGAAATGTCAAACCGCAAGTCGAAACGGAACAGTGCCATTCCACACAGCCCTAATAAATTCCCATCCTGAGGAGGCAACAAATGAGTCCAAAAAGTTGGGGTCACCTTCTCTTTCTTTGTGGCTAGATTGGGCTAATGTCTTGAAACTATTTATCTGCTGTAACATGGAGTCACAGTGTGGAAAAGGCCAAGGACTACTGGTCTAGTTTGTGTCCTCGCTTGCATTTAAACAATAGAGGGAAGAGTAACCTATTCTCACATTATTCAATATTGATGAAAAACAGTTCACTTCCAACAATGCTCAGTGTCATCCCCCATGTCACCAAGACTGATCTCCATGCTTCCAGAAGTTAATTAGCCCTTTATCAAGTGAACTATTTGCAGAGATGCTGTACCTGCAGCGACCTTCCAGCAAACTGAGCTTGTATCTCCATGCTTCATGTGGGTTTTTGCATCTTCCCTGATATAAAGTGTCATGTCTGAGCAGCCATTTGCTGAGGCTGTGCACACAGGGATCTGTGTGAAAGCTTACTCCTGGTAAGGCCACCATTAAGTTGCCTTAATGGTGGCCTTCAAGGTGTAAGTTGCCTTCAAGGTGAAAGCTTGCTCTAAGTCCTAGCCCGAGGGTTGACCTGAGCTCTGTGTCTTCTTACCCTCTTCTTTCTCTAGTCCATTATTCATAGATTCATAGATGTAGGGTCAGAAGGGACCTAAGTAGATCATCAAGTCGGATCCCTTCCCCTGGGCAGGAAAGAATACTGGGCTCATATGACCCCAGCTAGGTAACTGTCAAGCCTCCTCTTAAAGAGTCCCAAGGTAGGAGCCAGCACCACTTCCCTTGCAAGTCATAGAGAAGTGGGGTTGGAAGAGACCTCCAGAGGTCATGTAGTCCAACCCCCTGCCTGAGGCAGAATCAGTCCTACCCAAACCAATCCATACAAACCATAATCTAAACTCTGCATGAGACTATTGTCAACCCTGATGCAACACAGACATAATACCCTAACCTGCCACAAGTAAAGCTGGGGAACCACAGTAGCCAATGTCCTGCTTCTATGAAATGTTGCCAATATATGCGCAAGAGATCCTGGGTAGAAGACCATGAGCCCCACTACAGAGGAAGGTAACCCCTCCCCCCACAGTCCATACCAACCCAACGATGGGGTACAATTCCTTCCTGATCCCAAATATAGTGATCTGTCTGACCCTGGGCAGAGGAACCTCTAGCTATGAACCTACAGCTTTGGTCTCACCCTGACACATGTAACAGAAAAGGGGTGAAGACAACTAACAAAGCCCAGAAGCATGGAAAATCCCCATAGTAGAACATAGGCTACACCTGGATCATCCCCAACCAGTGGCTTTCCAACCTCTTCCTGAACACCTCCAGTCCACAACTTCCCTGGGCACCTATTCGAAGTATTTGAAGACTGCTATCATGTGCCCTGTTAAGCACCTTTTCTATAAGCTGAACATACGCAGCTCCTTCAGCCTTTCCTAAGATGCTTTGCCTTCCAAGCCTTGATCATCTTTGTCACCCAGCTCTGGACCTCTCTCACTTCTCCTCATCATTTAAAAAATGTGGAGCCCAGAACTGCACACAGTGTCCAGATGAGATCTAACCAGTGCCGAGTAGAAAGACACTCTCACCTCCCATGTCTGGCACCTAATGCTTCTTGTATTGATGCTTCCCAAAACCACATTCCCCTTTTGTGCAGCTGCAACTCATACTGAGTCTGTGGTCTACCAAGACTCCCAAGTCCTTGTCCACAGAGCTGCCATCCAGTCAGGTGTCACCAGTTTCATATCTGTGATTTGATTTGTGTTTTTCCTCTGCTGGGCTGTGACAGAAAGCACCTCATGGAAAGCAGGGTCTGTGTTTTGTGGCCCATCAGTCCCTTGACTGGGTTTATGCCTCATCCTTGGGAGGTTATAATGACATGGTCTAGCCTGTCCAGGTAGATTCCCTCCTCTCTGCTTTGCCATCCATCTCCTGACTGTCTTCACTGGCAACTCTGCTTGCCTGTTGCCTCATGTAGGGGAAGAGGTCTTGTGCTCACATTCACATGTGATGCCAAATCATTTGCATTCTGCTGCCATGTACTGTGACATAATGTTTCAAGTAAGCCTAAAGTAACCCTCAGCTTCCTAAACACAGTTCTCACCCAAGTGTCCTTCAGATAGTGCCTCTCTGAAACCAGGGTACTAATCTACTGGGACTGTGTAGTTCCCGCCATTACAAGTGAACAGGTCTGTTCTGAGCTTTTCCCAGGGCTCATATGTGTAAGTGGGTTGATGCTGTTAACATGCTGGTGGGCTTTGCCACCCCCTTAGGAGTCCTTGAGGCAGTCTAAACAACAGTCCACAAGAAGGCTTGGGTGCCTGCAGCCTTGTTGTCTGGCTTTGCTCCCTTGGGAGACCCTCATCCAGTCTGCATAACACAAAAAACAAAAATCCTTGGTCCAAACAAATGAGTAAAGCAAACCCTCAGCTGTTCTCCAGGTAGTAAGAGAGGGCCCTTTACCTGTGGCACCTTTCTAGAGGTAAGGTCCTGTGAGCTTCAGTCTGCTACCTGCCCCCAGTCTGCTTCTTCCCCCAGCTCAAGCTCCCTGCTTGGGCTTTAAACTGCCTGCTAATCAGTCACAGCTAAGCTTCTACCCCCAGACTGACTGCCTCATTTATGGGACAGACTGCTTTGCTACATATCTCTCCTCTCACAGAGACTCACTCTTCCACATTCATTACCACCCCCGCCCCCTCCCCACAAGAAGAAATCTGCATTAGTGTGAGCTGCTCTGGGTTAACGGTGAGTGTTAAATGAATAGAGCTGCAACACCAGATACTGATGCATGAGCTGGGGATTGACTTCCTTCATCTCATGTAGCCATATCAGGAGGACTGGTCTGTGACTAAAGTAAAGGGGACTCTTAGAAAGCAGTAGCATAGGCACCTGACTGTGCATTTTATTACCAGACACTTCTTTTCAATCACCAAACATTTTTGTTCTTTAGGAAAGTTTCTAGCTTAGATACAAGATCAGGTGTTCTCCATCTTTAAAGTTCCGCCAAAGCACAGCTCCTCGGCCTCACTAAGGCATCCATTTGTAGGGTGAACCTCTGGCTAAAGTCTGGAATGCGTAATACTGGGGTGATACACAAAAGCTGCTTTGATTCGCCGAAGGCTGAAGTGCCTAGCCCCAGAAAAAAACTTTAGCTCCCTTCTTGGTTTTGGGCATGGGAGACTCCACCAATGCTTTTATCTTATCAATGGGGGGTCTAATTTCCTCCTTTCCAAGGGCATACCCCAAATACTTAGTTTCCTGACCTCTGAACTGGCACTCTGATGGATTCGCCATCAAACCTGCAGCCTGGAGGGCCTGCAATACAATCCTAACCCAGTACAGATGTTTCTTCCAAGTGCTGGTGAACATCACCATGTCATCAAGGTAGGCTGTTGCATACTCATGATGGGGCCACAGAATCCTGTCCATCAGCCACTGGAAGGTGGCCAGGGCACTGTGGAGAATGAAGGGTTGGGTCTTAAATTGATAGGGCCTCCACTGTGCTGTAAATGCGGTTAGCTTGCAAAATTCTGGAGTAAGCAGCATTTACTAATACTCCGTCATCAGATTGAGTGCGGATAAGTACTTGGCCTTCCCAGCTGTTGTATCAGTTTGTCAACCCAAGGCATCGGATATACATTACATTTTATATACAGCAGTTAGTTTGCAGATGTCAGTTCAAAACCAGACCATTTTGACTGGTTCAGGCAGTAATACAATCAGGTTGCATCATTCACTTGATGATTTTTCAATCACACCCATAACCAGCCTATTTTGAACTTCCCTTTTACTGCTTCCAAGTCACTCTAGTATCTGGGAGAACCAGACAACCGGGTGTTAAGATAATTGAGCATTAATTAAGGTGGTTCCCTGGGTTGGTTGTAAACACATCCAGAAACTCTTCAGTAGGCCTCTGCACTTTCCAGGTCTGGTCTTGTTCAGTAACTCTAACATCCCTTGAGGCTGCCTCCCACAGAGAAGTTCAAAGGGAGGTAACCCCATAGATGATTGGGGAACCTCCCAGATTGAGAAAAGCAAATAGGGCAGAGGCATTTCCCACTTCTGGGGCTCCTGGTCACAAATTTCCTTAGATCCCTCTCAGAGTCTGACAGAATCTCTCCACCAGACCATCCATTGACGAGTCTAACCACATGAAATTGCAGAAGCACCCACACATTGCAGGAGCTGGAACATGAACACAGTGCCTTGATCAGTTCATATGTCTTTGGGAGCCCCACCTTTGAGAAAATCTTTAATAGTTCCATGGCCACTGTTTGGGCCACGGCATATGAGTCATTACCACTGCTGGGTACTAAGAAGCATAATCCACAAGGACCATCCACTGGCACTGGGTTCTACTGGCCGCTGGCCTGAAGATACCTATCCCAACCAGCTCAAATGGGGTACCCACCAACAGCAATGGAACCAATGGCACCCAATGCTGTGGGCATGAGGTGACCAGCTGGCACTCTGGGCATGAAACCTTTGCACAAATGTCTTTAATATCCTGGTAAGCCCCAAGACAGAAGAATCTGGTGAGGACTCTTTCCTGGGTTGTCTCAGCTTCCAGATGGCCTGCCCATAGGATGTCGTGTGCCAGCTGTGAGACCTGGTTATAATGCAATCTTGGCACCAGCAGCTCAGCTCTCCAGGTTCTGGTCATTCAGTCCCATGCGAGCCACATCAGGACGCCCCCCTTGTAATTCGAAGTGGGTATCCTGGGAACTCAGGGAGGATCTATTGTCTTGTTGCTCACCTGTGTCAGATGGCCACAGTGTGCAGAGACTGGGTCTTCTCTTTGCTGTTGTATGAAATCAGGCCCTTCTGCTGGGGGCTCCACTTCAACAAGAGAACTGCCCATGGACCTTGGTTCTGGTGAATCCTCCATGGGTCCATCCAGCTCATGCTGGACTCCAACCTCTTTCTTTTGCCTCTTACCCAGTCTGTTCTCTGCCACCAGCACTGCCTTCCTAATGCATCATTGCTTCTGGCATGGCATAGCTTGGGGGTCCATGACCTCAGGGACAAAAGGCAATATCTTCCATAGTTGTTCCCTATGCTGCTCCAGTGACTCACTATTTCCCTTCTGTCACACATATCAGTAAGTGGGCCACTATCCCAATACACCACTATGGGGTGGGAAAGGTGACTGGTCACTGCCACAATTAGCTTGGTGACCTGGCCCCAGTCAAGAGTCACACCTTTGTAATGGGATAGGGGTGCATATCCTCATGTATACAGATTACAGATATGCACTCTGCAGTTGTGAGCTGGGCAGGGTCCATAAGCTACCTGTGTGGCCTGGGCCAGAGTCCAGGAGGCCTAGGATGTGGACATCCCTTACTGGCATGGGGAGTACATGGGCCCCCTCTATTCAGGGTTCTCGCCTGAGACCTCCAAGACCCTGAACTGGACACAACTATAGTCCATGAGGGGGCAAACCTGGTCCCAGTGACTAGGCAGGCCACACAAAAACAGACCAAGGGCTTCCCTTTTCCTCAGCCTAATACCACCTCCTGATAGTGATCCTCACCTCGTGCTGACTCCGTACCCCAAGGCTGCTAAGCCCAACCTTGTCATTTTGGGGGGCATGGTAGGACTCCCAAGTCAAGTCCAAGTCCAAGTCCAAGTCAGTGGATAGTGGCTTACAATAGTATAAACAGGACAAAACCACTGAACTGGGCCAGTGAGAACAGATAGAAACAAGGCACCCTTGCAATCTGACCACAAGTTAAGATTAGGCTGTACTAACTCTCTTACTAGCATTTTTTTCCCCCTCAGAGTTAATGTGAATGGTGCTTATAAGAGATGTTACCGGAGGGTCAGTGGACATTCCACAGTAGCTGTCACCTAGATCACCTCCTGTACCTTTCATTTTCAATTATGGTATCTTTTGCTGACTGTTAAAAAAAAAATTGGTGTGACCAACTCTAACGTGGACCTTGGGTTCAATTCTCTGCTCCACCACAGACTTTCTGGGCAATTATGGGGAAATAGTTAAGCCCTTCACAAGGCCTCAGTTCCCCATCTGTAAAATGGAAAGAATAGCACTGCCATAATTCAGAGGGATGTTGGAAGTATAATGCATTGAGGACTATCAAGGGACGTCTCTACCTAAGGTAGGTTTGCCATATATAGTTCAGGGAGGGGAACAGAGGTTCCATTAGGGTATATGGCCAGTCTGCTTTTGCTCAGTGACACAAGAGCAATTCAGAGCAGACATGAAAGAACAATAGAGTCTTTCACTATATCCGCCCTCAATTGTCCTAGGAGTAGCGGACAGCAATGCAGTTTCACTTAGTTGTAATAAGCACACACTATAAAGCAAGAATGATATTATTGTTTGGTTTTCTAAGCTGGGGCTAGGCCTAGGAGAAAGCAGTAAGATTTCTGTGCGGAGCAGAACAGCTCAGGTCACAAAAGCCATCCACAGCATCAGACTTGCGTCAGCAGCATCACTAGGGCAAGGTGTGCTGTTCCCAAGAGCTTGCTCACATGCCGTTCAGTTACAAAGCAAAAGTGTGCATTTATATAATCCAGGGCGACATTTGGACCCTAAGAGAGGGGAGGATATGAGAAAGGAAGGGTGGGAATCCTTCCCCCAAACAGTGAGGAAAGCCTTCTACAAACACCCAGAACCGGAAAATTCCCCAGCATGCTGCAGAGGAGATACTGGGTAAACTAGGTTCATCCCAGAGGACTGCATTAAGATTCTGAGCTAACCCAGCACCTTAGTAGATAACAACCCCCTATCTACATTTCCCTCTCCATGCCATGTGCTCTGAGCTGTCTCATGCTGAGTACACAATAACTTCCTGCAAGACAATATAAGAGCTGAACCAGGATAATGTAATACTATTAATTCGGACTAGCGTAGAATGCAATGCAGTTCTGACATAGCTCTGACATTTTACAAGCTGCTGTCTGAATGGCTCACAACAAACCCGAGAGAAAACCTCAAAGTGACTTATGAACTCAGAATAACAGGTTAGAGCTAAATATATATGTATTACTTTCTTCCTGAGTGGTTTTGAGAGAATGCAGGTATTTTTTTCACAGCAACTGTAGAGAGGATGATTCCTTTGTCATGTGAAAGATGTGAAAGACTAAATTACAACAAGATGTGAAGGAAAACCAGGCAAGATGATGGCTAATTTGGTAACTAGGCTGGGAGGAGAGGAAACTAAAATGTGGAAGAGTCTTTTAATTCCCTGGGAAGAGGGAAACTCAGTTAGAACAAGGACTCAGGAATTTAACTCCTTTCATATTAAAAGAAGATAAATGGCAGGTCCTTCTGTGTAATATTCTGTTTATTAAGTACAGAAATAGAAAAGAGTCCAGTGCCAAGAGCCTTGAGCTTCTCTCAGCACTTGAGAACATATCCATTACTATACGTGATTGCACAAAAGATGAGTGTAGATGTACTCTGGTTCAACATCAGTCACCACAGTATTTAGGTAATGGACCTAAAGTTTTGCATACTTCATATACCTACCCATATACTATTCTTTGAAGTCCCTGTCTGTTGCTCTACCAATAGAGTGTAGACAGACCTATCTGCTCAGAAAAAAGATAAGGACCAAGCAGTCCTGCAGTTAAAGGGAAAGACATTCAGCATAATTTCAGAACCTGAAACCAGTTCAGTTTGGTAGTTTTCCCCTTTAACTGGTTATTAGTGTCTGAGGGGTTTTTTGTTTTGGTTTCTTTTATTTTTGTTCACTTTTTTAAGAATGATTAAAAGCTCCAAATGGATGTTGGTCACATGACAATCCCAGCATTGTGCAGGTGTGTCATTCACTGCACACTCTGCCTTTCTTTCTCCCTTAAGGTAAAAAGATCTCTTTGTTCCCTTTGAAGATAAAGGATTAACAAAGGCAGGTGTAAAAAAATCACTTTGTTTGAAGACAGATGGCTTTTTTTCTAATCGGGCTTCAACTTTCATTTCCTTAGCATAAAGAAAAAAAAAATCTTAAGATTAAATTTTATGGCAGGGCTAGAAATAACAAGTGACAGGCGCATTCAGTTGCAGGGACTCTGTTGGCTCTGTGAAGTCAGAGTATCCAAAATGAGGAAAGTAAGAGATAGACAGAGGAACACTATCAATGAAGATTTAAAATAAAACCTTTTCTCATGTTCTCAGTGCAGAGGCCACAGCAAAATATGTTTTCCTCCAAGGAAATTTCATTATCTAGGAGCAAAATGCAATTTATCTTTGGGAGCCTGGGAAAAAAAAATCAAACAAGAAGTTTGCTTATCACATGAACCATTCAGTTTGGTTCAGTTGTGTTTTGCTTGTAGTTTGAGAAGAGTCCTTTCAAAGGAGAGATAATTTCTTAAGATGCAAATCCAAGGAAGAAAGTAGGGAAGGGAGTCTACTGTGCAGCATATGCAGAGATCCATCTGCTTCCTACTTAGTAGGGCTGTGCGAAATAACACCATTCCATTTTGCCTTCAGTTTCGCTGGTTCGAAGAAACAGCATTCTGTTTTGAATTTCATTTAGATTCAAAACAGCTGTTCTGTTTCGTTTCATTGAAATTGAAAAGCTGTTTTGATGCTGTTTCGATGTTTTGCTGGGGGTGGGAAGTCAGCCCAGCTAAGCTGACTTCCCACCCCCAGTGCTAGATCGCACAGGGGGTGGGGACTCAGCCTAGCTGAGTTGACTCACTCGCCCCCTCCATGCTGCAATCGGGTGTGGGGTAGAGTGTCAGCCCAACTGGGCTCACTTCCCCCCTTCCACACTGCAATTGGGTGCGGGGCAGAGTCAGCCCAACTGGGCTCACTCCACCCCCTGCACTGCAATCGGGTGCCGGGTCGGAGAGTCGGCCCAACTGGCCTCCTGATCGCAGCATGGAGCAGGGAGTGAGCCCATCTAGGCTGACTCTGTGCCCCACACCCAATCACAGCATGGTGGGATGGCAGTAAGCCCAGTTGGGCTGACTCTCTGCCCCCACACCCGATTGCAGCACAGGGGTGGAAAGCAAGCCCAGATGGATTGACACTCCGCCCTGCACTTGATCGCAGTGGGGGGTGGGAGTGAGCCCATCTGGGCTGACTCTCCGCCCCACACCCAATCACAGTGTGGTGGGGAGTAAGCCCATCTGGGCTGACTCTCCACCCCCCCGCCAGATTGCAGCACTGGGGTGGGGAACTGAGCCCAGGCTCAGTTCACTTCCCCTGATCTGTTATTGGCTTCCAGCAGTGGGAGATGGGGCGAGCCAGGACTGCACTCCTGGCTGGTGCTGGGAGAGCAGCCCTGGTTCTCCTGTGTCTCACTGGTGGCTTTGAAACTCGAAATGTTTCAAAACTTTTGAAACATTTCAACTAGCCTCATTTTGTTTCGAAGCTGTTTCGAAGCCCTTCATTTCGATTCGATCTCACTGTTTTGATCTCAAAATTAGTCAAAAGTGTCGAATCAAAACAACCAGTGAAATTTCGCACAGTTCTACTACTTAGTGATCCTTTCAGAGATTCTTCTATGTAGGTTGCCTATTAGTGAACAGGAAAGCTAACTATCATTTGCCAATTTTGAAACAATTCCTTCCCTCAAATCAAAAGAAAGTTTCTGTCTTTCCTACTACATTGCAATTAATTTCCAATCATCACCTTTATCAATGGTCCCATGCAGGCTATCATAAGACTAATATGATGTTTTCTCCTTCCTATTGCTCATGGGATAATTATATGGATGGTTGCTGTCATGGGGACAGACAGAGGGGAGGACCCCGAGGAGCCAGGGAGGAACCCCAGGGCCAGGAACCCGCCAAGGAAAACAAAAGTAAAAGAAAAGAAACAAAAAACTTCTTACCTGCAGCAGGATCTGCAGTGAAGCCGAAAATGGAGGCGGGACCCGAGCAGCTCATTAGCCATGTCTTTATACAGCTGCGGCCAGCAGGTAACGTCGGCAGCAGGAGCGGGTCAGCGGATATAAAAGGAGCCACTGGCAAGGAAGCAAGGAGGAGACCCGCAGGGACCTCAGCAGGGAGGCTTCTCCTGGAGCCCCTACAAGGGAAAAAAGGGTGGGAAGCAGCCTCTCCCAGCATGGGTGAACGCAGCAAAGACTGCCGTGGGAATAGCGCTGCCAGCGGCACCACAGGGAGCAAGGAAGCTGTAGCACCTCACTCAGACCGAGGACCCAGCTCTGAAGACCGGGAAGAGTGGAAGGAGTGTGACGCTAGGGGCTACTACTGAGGAGCCAGAGGGAGCAGCAGCCACCAAGACGTCAGACCAGGTGGGACCACTGTGGGCTCTGGAGGGCTTGAGGAGGCACCCCAGGTGGGGGATGAAGGGCATAAGCAGCGCGAGGGGCTGCAGAAGATGGGCCCCAGGGGCATAGAGCTGCCCCAATGAGGGATGTGGGGGAGGTGTACAGAGAAGGGCCACCGTGGGTCCAGCGAACCCACAGGCTGGGCGAAGAGTGAAGAGAAGGGTACAGTAGCCCGCAGTCTAGCCCAGACCCAGTTTATGGCCAACTAGGGACCTTGGGGATCTAGGGCCTGGTGTTGGTGGGCAGGCTGTGAGTATAGATGGCAAGAGGGCAAAGGGCCCTTCCCCCTTTGTATATCTTCATATTTCTTTGTTGTTGATAACTTTTCTTTTGTTTCCCAGTTTTGGTGGGGGTGCAGTGCAAGGTGTCTAGAGTCCAAGTATTACCTGGGCCTAAAAAGGGGTTACTATCCCCTGGGAGGCAAAGTAGTGGTTAGGTGCTGTGGGCGGAGGTAGGGTTAGGCCCGGCAGGCCAATAAAACCATCCCAGCGAGCATATGCAGAGCCCCAACAGTCAGGGAAACCGGCCAAAGGACATCGTGAACCCATCAAGGCAGAGTGGGGTGTAAGGGCAAGGTAGAGGGGAGGTGGAGCCTCACAGAAGATCACCATACAGCCATCCCATAGTCGAGAGCCCCCGATAGTCAGACACCCACCACTGGAACAAGATTCAAAGTCGTGGGAGGTGAGATTGAGGAAAGACTATATGGGAGAGAGACATCCACTCGGCGGGACAGCGGGGACAGACAGATGAACACCCCCGAACATCCGGGTCCGCGCAGCGTGTGACCAGATGTTCGAGACCAGATGGGCACAGTTGCATTCAAAGACAAAAGCATGTCTCCTACGCTTACATGTAACATACGCTGTCAGAATCTGCGCATAAACACAAGGCCCAACCCACAGGCTTTACAAAGGCAGAACAATGGGAGTCTGGCCTGCACAAGGATAGCAAGATCTGTCCTGCATATTACAGTATACTCTAAAACAATAAAGCCACACTTCCAAATGCACACACAAACACAACAGGCACAGGCTGGAGCAATACTTAAGAAATGGCATTGCACTTTCCTGTCACGATATATTGTTGCATGAGAGTTGAATGGATTCATGCATTTTAGGTCAAGAAGGGACTAGTGGTCATCCAGTCTCACCTACTGTACTAAGCAGAGCATGGAACCTCATTGTGTGACCCCTCACTACGCACAATAACTAGTCACTGAACTAAGGAAAGAAGAGCTTGTATCCATTCCAACTAAAGAAGCCGTGTTATCTTAATACCCAAATGTATATAGGTAACATGGCATTCTCCTAGTACCAGTCAATTCAGCTGCCATGTTGGCATTGTTTGTGTAGCCAGAGCTGCAGTCCAGCCCTTTCAACAGAAGACATGGGCAGCATATGAGGAGTTCATCAGGGCTGTGCAAAACAGCACCATTTTGTTTCAACTTCTGTTTCACCATTTCAACAGGACAGTGTTTTGTTTTGAGTTTCATTTATTTTCAAAAGCACTGTTCCATTTCATTTTGTCAAAACTGTTTCACTGTTTCGACACTGTTTCAACATTTCACCCATGGGCTATATTTGGGAAGCACAAAACTGCCTATAACTTTGTCATTTTTTGACAGATTTAGATAGAATAAGTAGGGAATATAGCCCCTTCTGAAGGCATGATAGGTGCAGGGGTTTCTGGGAAACTGCACCTCAAGCTGCTGACAAGAAAAACTTGTGACATGGGTGACACTGTGTGTGGGTTAAGGCGCACCCTCACTGGCACTGGGGCCTCTACAT
Source organism: Crocodylus porosus (assembly GCF_001723895.1). Taxonomy (NCBI): domain Eukaryota; kingdom Metazoa; phylum Chordata; order Crocodylia; family Crocodylidae; genus Crocodylus; species Crocodylus porosus. Next base: position 6,205,765 of record NW_017728929.1, on the reverse strand, counting down.
GACACGGTAGTGTGCTCCAGTGAGGCTTCCTCCTCTCCTACAGCCTCAGCCCAGTCCACCACTTTAAATGACAATAGGTAAAGTAATAATGTAGTGAGCAGCAGAACAGTAGCACCCGCAGCATCTCAGGCAGCCACACTGTGACAGAGCCTTTCTTTCCTCTCTTGCAGGAGCTTCTTCTCTAGCACGTGTATTATGGCGTACCCTCACTGTGTCCTTCCCCCTTCTTCCCTCTCCTTCTGCTTACTTTTATTTCCCTGCAGGCAAGCCCAGCTTCAGCTTCAAAACTTGAAATGTTTCAAAACTTTCAAAACATTTCAACTGCCCTAGTTTCATTTCGAGGCTGTTTCAAAGCCGTTCATTTTGTTTTGATTTCGCTGTTTCAAGCTCAAAACACATCAAAACAGTGTCAAAATGAAACAGACGGTGAAATTTCACACAGCCCTCGAGTTCATGTGGCTGAAGCACTATAAACCCAGTCTCACCACATCATGTTGATCTGAGTCACTGGGTGGAACATTCTGGCCCACATGAGATGGAAGGAGAAACCAGACTATTGTTGTGGTCCTTTCTAACTTTGAAAGCAATAAATCTGTGATGCTTTAATGCAATAATAAAGGAGGATGAATGTTGAATTGCTCCATTGTGGTTCATTCCCACCTGTCATCCCTTGAGTGATATGGAAGATAATCTAACCTCCAATGCAAATAATTACAGTTACTATTATATCACAAGTACATTTCTGTAATATCTGGAGGCCTCGACCAGGCCAGATATGGTGCAGATGCATAGAAAATGACAGTCCTTAGCTCTTGGGCTAAGCCTTCTTTCAGCACATCATTTCTGTAGTCAAGTTAAGGGACTACCCAAGCCTAACAACCCATTGAGACTAATGGGGTTAAGGCACACATTTTTCTATAACTAACAGCACACAAGGGAACAATATGGTCAGTGTCACATTTACCCATCTTTGACTTCCCAACCCAAATGACCAGGTACCCATTTACAGTTGGGTCAACAAATCTAGAGCAGGACGTGAAGTCTCGTCTCTATCGGATACCATAACACCTCTCCCTGCATGATTTCTGTAATGGCATTGAGAATATTTTAGTCCCACTCTGTCTACACTAGCAGTTAAGCTTCTTTCACTACTAGCTGGAGGACACCAGACTTAACAGTAATTATTAGCAATGATGTTTCTCTCATGAAGATGGAGTCATGTATTAGTTAAGTGTTTTTTTTACGGGAAGGCTCATTCTCATGAAAAGGGGAACACAGCAAATAGTATCATAGAAAATGAGGGCTGGAAGGGACCTCGGGGTGGGGAAGATTGATGCTGCTGCTGGCCCCAGGTGGCAGAGGCAGCTTCCTGTCATCTAACACATAGATCCAGGGGTCCGCACCACCTGGAGGGCTGTGGGGCTGTGCTGGACTCCTCCTGGGAGTGCAAGCCCCTGGATCTGTGCGCCAGAACAGGATCTGTGCCCCTGGATCTGTGCTGCCAGCAAGTGTCAGGACTCTTGCTCTGACCTGTTTGAGGTGCAGTTTCCCAGAAACTTCTGCACGTATCTCCTTGACACGTGGCAGGTTTCATGTCCTCAGAAGGGGCTACCATCCCTGAAATTTGCATCTGAATCAGGCAGGAAATGACAAAGTTCTAGGCATTTTTATGATTCCCCATTATAGCCTATGGGTGAAATGTCGAAATGCGTTGAAACAGCGAAACAGTTTCAATGAAATGAAATGGAACAGTGCTTCAAAACGTAATGAAACTAAACACTGTCCCTTCAAAATGGCAAAATGGATGTCGAAATGAAACAGTGCTGTTTCACACAGCCCTATTGATCACTACCCACTGAGCCTGACAATCCAAACAACTTTCTATCCTCCTTACAGTGCATTCATCCAACCCATACTCCCTCAGCTTGTTTGCAAGAATGCTGTGGGAGACCATATCAAAATCCTTGCTAAAGACAAGATATATCATGTCCTCTGCTTTCTCCGTATCCACAGAGCTAGTTACCTAATAGAAGGCAATCAGGTTGGTCAGGCATGACTTGCCCTTGGTGAATCCATGCAGACTGTTCTTAATCACCTCCTTCTCCTCCAAGTGCTTAGAAATGGATTCCTTGAGGACCTGCTTCATGATTTTTCTGGGGACTGACATGAGGCTAACTGGTCTGTATTCCCCTGGATCCTCCTTCCCTTTCTTAAAGATAGGCACTATATTTGCTGTTTTCCAGTCACCTGGGACCTTCCCTGACTGCCATAAGTTTTCAGAGATAATGGCCAGCAGCTCTGCAATCACATCAGCCAACTCCCTCAGCACCCTCAGATACATTGCATCTGGCCCCATGAACTTATGTATGTCCAGCTTTTCTAAATAATCCCTAAATTGTTGTTTCACCACTGTTGGCTGCTTATCTCCTCCCCAAACTGTGCTGCCAGTGTAGTAATCTGGGAGCTGACCTTGCCTGTGAAGACTCAGGTGAAAAAGTCATTGAGTACTTCAGCCTTTTCTGCATCCTCTGTCACAGGGTTGCCTCCCCCATTCAGCAAGGGGCCCACACTTTCCCTGGTCTTCCTCTTGTTATTGACATACATGTAGAAACCTTGCTTGTTACCTTTCACATCCCTTGCTAGCTGCAACTTCAGTTGCACTTTGGCCTTCCTGAATTCATCCCTGCAGGCCCGAGGAATGCTCTTATAGTCCTCCCTAGTCATCTGTCCAAGCTTCCACTTGTAAGCTTCATTTTTGTGTTTTAGTTCACCAAAGAGTTGGCAGCTAAGCCAAGTTGGTTGCCTGCCATATTTGCTATTCTTCCTGCATACCAGGATGGTTTGCTCCTGCACTCTCAGTAAGGTTTCTTTAAAATACAACCAGTTCTGCTGGACTCCTTTCCCCCTTAGACTGGCCCATCAGTTCCCTGAAGGAGGCAGAGTCTGCTTTTCTGAAGTCCAGGGTCCTTACTCTGCGGCTCTCCATCCTTCTTTTCCTCAGGATCTTGAAATCAATCATCTTGCAGTTGCTGCTGCCCAAATTGCTTTCCACCTCTACGTGCCCCACCAATTTTTCCCTCTTGTGAGCAGCAGGTCAAGAAGAGCATGGCCCCTAGCTCGCTGCTCCAACACTTGCACCAAGAAGTTGTCTCCAATGCTCTTCAAAAACTTCCTGGATCACCTGCGCACTACTGTATTGCTCTCCCAGCAGATGTCAGGAGGATTGAAGTCCCCCATGACAACCAGGGCCTGTGATCAGGAAACTTCCACTAGTTGTCTGAAGAAAACCTCATCCACCACTTCCCCCTGATCTGGTGGTCCACAGCAGACCCCCCACTGCAACATCACCCTTGTTGCTCTCCCCTCTGACCCTAACACAGAGACTCTCAACAGGCCTATCACCAGCTCCATACTAGAGCTCTGAGCAATCATGCAGCTCTTTTATATACAGCACAACTCCTCCTCTTCTTCTCCCCTGCCTGACATAGTTTCATAGTTCGTAGGGTCGGAAGGGACCTGAGCAGATCATCGAGTCCAACCCCCTGCCATGGCAGGAAAGAGTCCTTCCTGAACAGTTTGTACCCATCCATGACAATGCTCCAGTCATGTGAGCTCCCACCACGTCTTTGTTATTCCAATCACATCATAGTGCCATGACTGTGCAAGGACCTCCAGTTCTTCCTGCTTGTTTCCCAGGCTCCATGCATTTGTGTACAGGCACCTGAGGTAACTAGTCAATTGCTCTGATTTCTCAGGAAGTATGACAGCACCTCTCATTGCCCACTCCTCTTCCTCCAGGTCACCCACTTCCTTACTTACCTCAGAGCTTTGGTCTCCATCCCCCAGCAAACCTAATTTAAAGCCCTCCTCACTCGGTTAGCAAGCCTGTCTGCAAAAATGCTCTTCCCCTTTTTTTGTCAGATGGTTCCCATCTCTTCCCAGCAATATTTCATCTTAGAATATCCCATGATCAAAGAAGCCAAATCCCTGCTGGCTACCCCATCTGTGAAGCCAAACACTGCAGGATGCACCTATTCCTGCCAGAGCCCCTTCCCCTTAACTGGAAGGATACCACCTGAGCCCTTGTCCCCCTTCACCCATGCACCAGAGCCCTGTAGTTACTCTTAATCTGTGCAGCAGTATCATTGGTGCCCACACAGATGAGCAGTATGGGGTAGTAGTTAGAGGCCTGGATGAGTCTCACTAATCCCTCCATGACATTTCAGAACTGGGATCCAGGCAAACAGCAGTCCTCCTGGAACAACAGGTCAGGCAGGCAGATGGATCCCTCCATCCCCCACAGAAGGGAATCTCCAACCATCACCCATTGTTGCTTCCTCTTTGTGGCAGTGGTCTCTATCCTCCCCACCTTGGGGATGTCTGGCCTGTCCTCTTTCACCAATGAAATGCGCTCTTCCTCCTCTGTTGCTAGCGCTCCATATCTGTTCTCCAGGCAAAACACTGCAGGTGGAGATGTTGACTTCCTTTTGCTGACAGATTGGCTGCCCCACATTTCTCCCACAGCAAGGCAGCACTCATTTGCCTTTCCCCCTTTGGCCACCCTTCAGAAATTTTGCAAGGTGGATGGAGGAAGGGAATATCCCGCAATGCCTTTTCAGGTAGATGGCTACTGCTGTCTTGGCAGAAATAAAGCACTTTTTGCTCTTTCCACACTGCGCAGTCAAAAGGAGTATAAAAGGTCAGGTGTTTCTAAGGCAATCCTGCATAAGTGCTGGTAAAAGCTGATGAAGGTTTGCAATGTGCATTTAGTCTGGAAGTGGGACAACACCATCCATCAAAGTTTGAAATGAAGTGAGCTTCAAAGGGAAGCCAAATATTGCAGCTATATGCTAGAATAAAGCTCCCATTTCTACTTCTTGGGAAATGTATTGTAAGAAAAGCCTCCCCTGGAGCATTTCATTGACAGATGGACATGAGATGGGATGGCAGAATAGGAGTGGGAGGTCACTTTTTTTTAGCAGAAACTACGATGCATTGAGAGGAATAAGCTGTTGCAGCCACTGTTCCATGATCCCACCCCTAATCACCGCTGTCCTGCCATATACTTACTAGTCCAGGAACATGGCACTGGCAACTCTGAAACGCCACACTATAGTGGAATTTAAAAGGATAATGAGCTGAAAGCTAGGGGCTGGATTGTAGCAACGTCCTTACCCCCGGTCAGATCTGACTGGGAGAAGACTTCCAGAACCTTGAAGAGGAGAGTCTGTAAAGTTTTGCAGTTCAAACAGTGAGGGGAGGCAGAGGTTCAGATGGAGTGAAAAGAGAAGGGGAGAAATGAGTCTTTCTTTCATCAGTTAACAGCTAACAGCTGCAAAGTTTGAAGATAATTCTGCCTCCATCCTCATGGGAGATGAGATCTGGGAAAACTGCCAGTGAAGCAGCAACCAGAAGTTGATGAAATTCCTCCACAACAATCAACATAGGGACTGCATGATTTTATTCTGTCTCCTTTTAATTCAGGGGGTAGTTAATAAAAAATGGGGTTTAGCAAAAAAAAAGAAACACCTCATAGAAAATTGCCACTTTGATAAAGAAAAAAAGATTCCAGGTTGTCAATGAAAGTGACACTGAAAACAACACATTTTTTTGGTAAAAATATTTGGATTTTTGCTTCCTTCCTTCTGCCAAAAGCATTTTTTAAAGCCAAACATGTTTCTCTTTTAATCAACTACTGAAGCATTTTCAGGGGAGTCTGAAAAGAAAAATGGAAGTATCTCATAATTTTCTTGCATAAAAATGTAATTTTTCAATCACTTTTAGTTATCAACCCATGATCTTTATTTTATACACATCATACTCTTGGCATAGCTTTCAGAAATGGTCACTGAGATGTTTTAGCTTTGTATGAACTTAAGATGGATTAAAGCCAGGATTTGAGATGGTAGAGTAGAGGAGAGGAGAGGAACAGTGTTGGGAGGGACCTCAGGGGTCATCTGGTCCAACCCCCTACACAAATGCATGAAGGCTACTCCTAAATCACCCCGTTTATCTAAGCTGTTCTTAAAAACCTCCAGGAGAGTCCACAACTTCCCTAGGCAGTCTATTCCACTGCATCACTGTTCTAACAATAAGGAAATTTTTCCTGAGATCTAGTCTAAATCTCCTTTGCTACATTTTAAGCTATTTTTGTGTCCTGCTCTCTTCAGTAACGGATAAAAGTTGTACCCCCCCTTTTTTATGGCAGCCTTTCAAGTCCACCTTTAATTGCCATCTACACAAGCTAAACATACTTAGTTCATGCAGTGATTCCTTGTACATCTTGCCTTCCAGTCCTTTTTTTTACCTGCCTCTACACACTCTCTAACTTTTCCATATCTTAAAATATGGAGTCCAGAACTACACAAAATTTTCTAGATGAGGACTGGCCAGCCACTGGCATGAGTGCCTAAGGCGGCATGGACAGCCTCTATGTGGCACCCCACAAATCAGGAAGGGGGCAGACAGTACAGTGGCAGATAGAGCAGGAAGCAGAAAGCAAAGCAGCGAATCAGGCAGGGAGCATAGGGAAGGAAGCTGAAAGCAGAGCAGCAGATCAGGCAGGGGAACCATATCAGAATGGCACTTGGCCAGGGTGTGGGGTTAATCTGTGACATGTTGGCCAAAAGTAGTTGGATCCCTGTGCTCTTGATGAGCTCTAACCAGCACCAAATAAAGTGGTACTGTCAATTCTCATGTTTTACACAGATTACACCTGTTTATGTGCCCAAATTGAATTTGTCTTTTTAACAACTGCATCAGCTTGCTGATTTATGTAGAGTGTGATCCTCCATAACGGCAAGGTCCTTCTTAGCAACACTTCCACCCAGCCAGTTAACTCTCATTCTGTCTCTGTGCTTCCAATAATTCTTCCCAAGGTGCAGCACTGTGCATTTGTCCACAGTGAGCTTCACCATGTTGCCTCTAGCCCAGCCTTCCAACTCATCAAGATCCTTCTGAATCCTATTCCAATGGGTATGCAGTCTTTTCCAGTTTCACTCAGGAAGCTCTATTCCAGCATCCAAAGAATGAATAAATATATTAAACAGCACAGGACCCAAGAGAAATACTGTGGAACCCAGCTCCAAACCTCCTGCCATTCCGACATTGATCCTTTTATAATTTAGTGATTTATTTATTCCATGTATATGCCACCCTTCACAACAAAGGTTTAGGGTGGTTTACAATAAGAGGACAGAATAACTAATAAAATTACCCTTTGCCTGTGGTTACTCAAACAGTTATCTTCCCAACATGTAGCAATTTTATTTAGTCCACTTTTCTCCAGTTTGGCTTATGAGAAGGTCATGTGAATCTCCATCAAAAGTCTTCCTAAAGTACAAGTGAACTATGTCCACTGCCAGAGCCAACCCTAGGCATGTCTGGGGCCCAGGGCATATCATCCTGTGCAGGGCCTGTGATGGCCAGAACCAGAGGGATTAATAAGTGGTAAATATGTGCTTCTTGGAGGCATTTGGTATTTTGTCTAAACAGGTAATATTAGCTAATATAAAGCTTGTAAGTTTGTAACCCGCAAATGTAACTTGTCTGTCATAAGTTTAACCAAAATGATAAATTAACTGTTCATGGAACTGACTGGGCCCCATAGGCAAAGCAATAGCTGCAAGATTAGCTGACCTAACGGTTTTTTGCTCAGGGTTCAGCCTTGACAATAAAACTGGATCGAACTGCCTAGCACACCCAACACATTCCAGGAAAGCATGTTCCAAGAAAACATATTCAGAGAAACCTAAAAGGGGTCAGGCTTAGGCAGAGTGATATCAATTTCAAACCTAAAGGTGCTGCATTGTAATTTGCTTATTGGATAAACCCGGGTCTGGGTAGTAACCTTTTATGTTAATTTTTAACAACTTTCAATCCCATAGGGTAACAGCTATAGGGCAAGATTGTGAGTGGCTCTAAAGCAAACAGATTAGCATAAGACTGGGTATAAAAAGCACGTGCATCAGGTGACCAGCAGGAAGGAGGGAACAGAACAGCTATTGATGTTCCACGCCTGGACCCCGGACTCCCAGTGTGAGTGAGGATCAGATCCTTATCAAGGGACCTTCCCCAATAATCCCTCCAACAGCATCAATCGGGGATGCCTGGCTTTGCTGGAATCACTTGACACGTACCTAGGCATTGAGGGACTATCGATAAGTTGCCAACCCATGTCTGTCTATCTGTTATTTTGAACAGCCCAGTGGCTGATACCCTCGCAGTGCCCAGCTGGCCTGCGACAGATTGATCTATCTATCTGTTGTTATTATTTGTTATTATTTACTATTAGCTCTTCAATACTGCATTATCTGCTTAACACATTTATCTTTCTGTTAACTGTTGTGTATGTGTAAGCTATAATAAATTCGCCATTGCTTTACTCCCAACTCTGCCTCCTCGATCCCAAACCAAACAGCCCAGTGGCTGATACAGTTGCAGCACCCAGTCAGCCTGCAACTGAATTAATACACTCACACTGCCCAGCTAGCCTGTGACAGGGGCCTGTGCAGGGGAGGGGAGAGTGGCAAGTGACCAGAGTGTGGAGCAGGGGGGAAAGGGGGAGGTGATGAGCGGCCGTAGCGCAAAGCTGGCAGTGCACAATGGCCGTGCTGAGTGGTGGCACCCTCATCATGTGCCTGTACCAGCACTGTCCGAGAGGCCCCCCAAATTGTGGGGCCCAAGGAGGTTGCCTGAATTCACCCTCCCCAAGGGGACAGCTCTGTTCACTGTGTTCCCGTCATCCATCCAACTTGTTACTTTGTCAAAGAAGGAGATCAAGTTGATTCCTCATGATATGAACTGAGACTTGAGAAAGCAAGAATGATCCTCACAAATTCTGAACAGATGCTCTCTCCCTGTGGGCATTTATATAATGTATATGTCCAGACTATCTAGATATCTTACAGAATTATATTCTTTTAGTGGACACCTGCATTCTCTTTTTCATACTATTTCTTTATTGTTGTTCTTGCAGGGGTTAGATTCTCTCCTAATATAAATTGGCAGAAACTCCTTCAACTTCAATTGAGTTGTACTACTTTATATCAGAAGAAAATTAAGCCTCTGAATATTAAATTAATCCATCATTCAATAGGGGACCAGATCACTGGAAAATATATTCATATCTATATAGGGTAGAGAGGCAGGGATTTTTTTGTGATATCTTTTGTTAGACCAACTGTAGAGTTAGAACAGTTATTGGGCAAGGTTTTTGGCACCAAGTGCCCTTCTCCAGCTCTCCAAATTAAGCAGCTGGTACAATAAAAAATAATAAAAAACCTTGCCTCTCAGACATTTCCTGAACGATGAAGCCTACAACAACACTCCAACCCTACCTATATATGGTAGGAAATTTTAGTAGAAAAAAGGAGAAACTTCAAACACAAATTTTTCTGGCTTCAGTTTTCAAAACCAAAATAGAATGAAGTTTTCCAGCTTTTAAATCTCAGCATTACCAGGAATGTTAGTTTTCATCTTTTCATATGAAAAAGTTAGTTTTCATATGAAAAAGTTAGTTTTTCCATGTGATTTTATACCATTTTTCCTCTAAATTTCCCATGAAAACATTACCACTTTGTCCAGCCTTAGTCAATAATCCTTAAGGAGTTCAGCTGGAAAGATGTTTCATGTTGCCTCTCCATGGGTGTGTCTACATGTGCATATCAATATGGTTGAATAAACTCTAGAGCTAATCACTCTGGAGTTTACTGTTCCCAGGCACACATCTTCATGTGCTCCTGGGACCACAGCCTGTTGAGCTCAGTTGGAGCAGTCCTGGCTGGTAGGGCGCTTGGAGGGTCAGCATGCCAGCCTTGGGGGCTCTCCCAAGATCAACATGCTGTGGAGGGGCTGGCTGAGGCACTAGCATACTAGCGTGCAGGACTAGCTGACAGGTAGTCCCTACACTGAAGCACACTCGTGGCCCAGCCAGGTGGGGCAACATCTTCTAATTGCCACCACTCTGGCTCAATTGATCGCCTGCAACAATTGGTCAGGACCACGGATTAGTCAGGGAAAATGTTCCCCTTCCCCCCCTTCTCCACGTTGAGCTCCCCGCTTCCAAAACAGGCTCAGGGAAGTTCTTCTCCCAGACTCCGCTCCCCTTGGAACAAGGCTGCCAGGGTTGGGAGCAAAAGGGGGCAGTTTTCCTGCTTCCGCTCCTAATTGCCACCACATTTAAATGGCTGCCCGTGGCAGTTAATCAGCACAGAAAAAAAAAAGCAGAGAGAGAGCGCGTCCTTTTCCTCTCTCTCTTTCTGCTTTTTTTATAAGGGCTTCTCTGAGCTCACAAGACCAGATTGGTCTCTTGCCCCATTCCCGGGGACTTCAGTCTCGAGCTGGGTATGGCAATTGCCCTACATGCCCATTGTCTTGCAAGTTCACTCACCTCTCTCTCAGGTCCCTGCTCAGTCCCGGATATTGACTCAGCCTCCGATTCCCCCCAGTCTGCCTCACCTAGTGAGGTGGTAAAGTAGAGGTTGGGTGGACCAGGAGCTCCCGCTGTAGCGTGGCTGTGTTATTCCTGCTGGACCCATGCTCGTGAGCAGGGGGCCACCCCAGGTAAGTATCCTACAGTTCTTTATACTGTGGAGTAAAAAATGCTTCAGCAGGGTTGTACTTGTATTTACAAGTACTATCCTGGTGTGGAATAAATTAATTTACTTCAGCCTAAAAGGGGCACATGTGTAGATGCAAGATATTTACTGTACAGCTAATTAGTCAACTGCACAGGAACCGTCTCATATAGACATGCCTCATGTACCCCTTTCTGGGTCTGTAGTTTCATTTCCAGATGAGGTGCACTGGATCAGAGAGGCAGATTCACCTCTGTAGCAGAGGAAGTGAAGTCAACTGGGGAGCAATAGGGAGAGGAATGTACGTTGTGCAGTTAAATGACTCTGAGGTCTTCACAGCATTTCTACAGCATCAGAAAGGGAGCAAGAGTAAGAAACTTTAATGGGGCTCTACATCAAAGTGCTTACTAGTTTCTCAGAACTACTCCATTTTCCCACTGGCAGCAAGTCTGCCCTGTATGCCTATAGCTTCAACCAGCATCTTTTCATCCAGGAGTGGATGTCTTTTAGTCTTGAGGCAGCAAGGGAATGGTGCTGTTGGCAACTGATCTATACTGAGGAGCATACAGGAATGTCCTCTGAGCACTGCTGGTGACAGAGGACTCTGAGCCTTATACACTTCTCCTGTGGCTTGACATAGATATTTAATAGGATAGAGAAACCCTGCAAGCCTTAAATTCTGAGACTCATTAAATCTTTGCCTTGGAGCCTGAATCCTGAACTAAGTACCTATCACATAGTTCACAGAAATTTATGAGAAAATAATGTTTTCATTGTAAATGAAAACTGCTAGGCTTTTTGGACTTGTATTTTGTCTGGATCTGGTCTTTTCCATTCCTAAATCACTTGCCTAAGCAGAACTAAGGAGACCAGCCTGTACCACCAGGGTTTTTATAAATCCCTGGGTTTTTATAAATCCCGTTTCATTTACATCAGCATTTTAATCCTCATTTAGGAGGAAGGACAGTCCAAAGAGGACCAGGTTATGTGAACATTGTTCTGTAACCAGATGAGATGGAGCATGTTTGGATGATCAACCTGTAGAGGTCAACAATTTGCTGTTTTCAGTATTAATATATTAAAAATAAAGAAATACAATTTCTAACCCATCTGGTTCTACAGATGTCTTCTCTCATACAACAAGCATTCCCAAATACTGAAAAGAGCCAGGCCCATGGATTCTCCTCTATTGCACAGTACCATTATCTTCATCTGCAGACAGATGTGCTCCCATCTAGCAAAAAGGCAAATGCAAACTCTTAATAAGTGATTAATTTCAAAGCCTACTTTGACCGTTCAAAACCTAAGGGACTCATTCTAATTTATCCCAAACTAAAACATCCATTTCTGGTAATATGAATATATCTACAACCTACAGTGCCATATTCTTGTTTAGTATCTGAGGGACATGGGGCTGTACCCTATAGAGTTAAATCACTGCTAAATTTACGGTAGGTTCAGCATAGTTAGTAATGTAAAAAGGAAAAAAAAGTCCACTGCAAATTTATTCTGAGGGATGTGACACTGGGCTGCATAAATCTTGATCTTCCTGGTAAATACAAAAATTTCCAGTAAGTGAAAGGCACAGCTGTGTTGTAGGGAAGAGAAACCAGGAAGTCTATCTTGTATGGAGAAGAAACTAAAAAAGTTTCCAGATTGGAAGCTAAATCCAAAACTGAAAGCACTGAACGGCCGCCTTCTGCAAGAGGGACAGTGAGTAGGAAATTGAGTAACTGTAAGTTCAATCCATCACCAGCCCTAACCGAACCCCCAAGGCAAGGGAAGGCAAGACCAAGCCTCTGAGTACCTGTCACTAAACAGCTTTGGGACAAAGTAGGGATGGCTTAAGATAGCCTGGCATGTGGGAGGTGAAAAACAAACCTTGTCAATCAGTGCGTGGGCCTGATCGTAAATCTGCCTTGCCTGAAGCAGCCCTACAGGAAAAGTCCCATTCCCATCTCTTCGAAAATTGATGGAGAGACATTTACACCAACTTACTTGCTGCCCATTGCGCATGGTAAAACTTTCAGCCAGAATCTGGAAAAATCTCCATTTTTTCCTTCTCCAGGTCCCTCCGTAACACCAATCAGTGCTATGATGCCTACAGAAAACTGTCAGATGTTAAGAGCCAGGGCCAAGGCGCAAGTTGTGGGTTGACTGGCAACTATGCACACAAGCAGGCTGTGAACAGCCTGTCCTAACCCCAACTCCACACCCCTCTTTGTCTCAGGGAAAGGTTTAATAGATTTTAAAAACAGATAGGCCCATTATGAACATCTAATCTGATCTGCATAACACAGGGCAAACACACCTAAGAGATTTAGGAGCACACTGCCCACCAATAGTTAATGGGGCCTGCACACCTAACTCCCTAGTGCTTTTGTAAATCCCTTCCTACACTTTTTTAGGCTCAGGTTTATCAGGCAGGGGGTTGGACTATATGACCTATGGAGTCTCCTTCTAGCCTTACTTCTCTATGGTTCTATGGTTGTTCAATATACTCTCTGTTCACAAGGCCTAGCACAATGGATCCCCTACTATGGTTTATATCATGGTTGTTTGATAATGCCTGGCTATTATGCAGGGTGTTTGAAAAGAATATATGCACATATGCATCACTGCTGTTCACCACTATTAGCAGTGCCTGAATATCAGTGATGGACATGTTGAACACCAACAGTAGTGGGAGTTATGCTTCTTCTTGTTGTGATATTGAATGTAATAGTTTGAATTTTTGTAATAAATACCCATTAGCCAGTTTAGAAAAAAGGCAAGGTTCATCTTGTTTATCTAGGCCATTGCTTGTTTTTGCCTACGTGTTGAATGTCTTGATTCTGAATTTTATCTTTAGAGGCCTTGCAGCGAACATACTGAATGTTGTGGGTTTTGAATTTTATCTCTAGAGGCCTTTAACAAAGTTAACTTAAAAGCAACCCTTGGGCAAATGTTCCGAGAGATCGAAACCTAGGGACTTGTGAAAGGGGGTTGGCAAGAGAGGTCACAGCGGTGTTGTGGAAAATCTCCAAAAAGCAAGAATACAAACTGATCACCCAGCAGAAATCTGTTAAAAGATCTGAGCCCAAATTTGGGAGTAGTGACAGGTTTGGATAGGAGGGGCCCAAGACGGCAACTCACCCAATAAAAACAGTAACCTACAGTCCCAATATGGAGGTAACCTCACTTGCAGAACACCGAAGGAAGAATCGCAAGTGTAGGCCGCATCAGACTGATCACCTTAACCACCCTCTCTGTGGACAAGAACTCCCGTTCACGCTGAAGCCTAGGAGCGCCCAAGTGGGACTGAAGGAAGGGGACTTGTTCCTATCACTACTGAGACCAACCCTAAAACCATAACTAAAGAATGAAAGTATATCTGGGGATTTGGTTTCTTGGAATTCTAGGATTGAGGGCCACTCGCACGATCAGGGGGCAGCAGGGCAGGCCCTACAAGGAGAGGCTACGGGACCTGAACCTGTTCAGCCTCCACAAGAGAAGGCTGAGGGGGGATCTACTGGCCTGTTACAAACTAGTCAGGGGGGGATGATCAGGCACTGGGGGAGTCCCTGCTCCCCCGAGCACCGCCAGGAGTGACCAGGAATAATGGTCACAAGCTGGCAGAGGGTAGGTTTAGGTTAGATATCAGGAGGCGCTACTTCACAGTCAGGGCA
>NW_017728929.1:6185272-6191420 GCF_001723895.1 Crocodylus porosus | reverse complement strand
GATTAGATGATCTGCTCAGGTCCCTTCCGACCCTAGAAACTATGAAACTATACCATGAGAAATAATAGTAGTGATTCCAATTTTACCTTTGCTTGTAATTGTAGTTGTTTTTGTAATACTAATTCTTATAGCATTGTTCGGGAAGGATTTCTTAAAGCTAAGCAGTGTTATATGCGTAGCAAGGAATTTTAAAATAAAATTGTGTTGTATGAAGTAAGTGTGCAATCATTGTGAAATCGTGCAATCAACCAAATACTCCCCCAGCCAGGCACATCAAACGAATCAGTAAATTGTGTGGGATCTTTCTCTATTCCATAACCCACTAGAGACAGTTGTCTAAGGAAAGAAGAATCAGCACTGGCCATCAGCATGCCTCTGCATTCCTGATGACTGACATGTGTATACATTTTTTGAGACACCCTGTATTTCAGAGGTCACCACCTGAAGATCCCAGGTCAGACTGCACCATTGTCAACAACTGAGCCAAGAAGAAGGAAGCATTCACTGGGGTCCCTAAGACACTGTTCTCTATTCTGGGTTTGGGTGCAGGAAAGAATATACTTGCACAAAGAGCCACTCTGGATCTTGTCCTTTGCTGTGTGACAGAATATAACACTTTCATTGAACTGTGATACTTGTAATAGTACCACAACCAGGGAGAAAGAGCTTAGCCTCTTACCATCTCCCTGAGTGTCACAACTTTGTTATACGGTGTCCAGAGAAAACCAAATATTTGCACAAATGGAGAAAATGGATCCAGCTGAGTCTTCCTCTGCCTGGAAGTGAACCTGGCAAGGGAGTGGAGCCCAGGGGCAGGTGGGCTGAGCTCTGGTCTGGGGTTGTAATCAATCATATTTCCTGGCCTACTGCCTTCATTACCAGTGAATCATGCAGAATTTTCAAGAAAATGCTAATTTCTTAAGCAGTTTGCCATCCTCTTTGGGGAAGCTGCCTCTTACAGTAGCCGAGATAAAAACTTATCTGTCCATGAAGTTGTGGTTTGCAATATTGTTGGGAAGAGAAGAGGAGATTGAAAAAAAAAGTAATCAATGTGTATGTTGTCATATAAAATAAAATAGAATAAAATAAAATTAAAGGATCCATTAAGACATTTTTGCCAAATTTGTTTATTCTGTTCCAGGTTCAAATAGCCAATGAGATTTGTCTAATCAACTCTAACCATGTGAATGCCTTAGGGTGCTTTGTTTTGTTTTGTTTTGGTTTTGATTTGTTTTTTTTGGGGGGGGGAGGTTGGTTTTGATGTACACAGGGCTTCAACTTTTTCATCTAATGACATCCTTAATTGGAGGAAGTTGATTGTCAGCCCTCCACATTCCAAAATACAAACACAAACAAACAGAAAACCATATGACTTTGCCAGGACATTAGCAGCATCCAAGTGAAACAATAGGCAATTACATCTTATCATCCCAAACTCCAGAAGCCATGCTTAGGCCAATGAGCTCTGTTAGGAAATGCGGCAAGAGAAGATTTTCCCAGAAATGTCTTGCATTTCTTTTTGGATTGGATTTGTCACAGAAATCTTTCTTCCAGTATTTCAATACCTTTGTTTCTGACAAGATTCAAGGAAGGGGGAGAGAGGCAAAAATGAAAAAGGGAAGAAAACATCAAATGCTTTTACAGCTCAAAAACAGCTTACTATAGACTGCTTCCCATTTCACACAAGAATCCTTGTGTAATAATTTCTAAGTAAGAAGTAGAGTGCCACTAACAGAGTAATGTTATATTACACAACTATATATCTTGTATATTCTGTGTTCTTGTCAAACTCATCTGGAGAGACACAACAGAGAGACTGCTGCTTGTTGGATGTTCTCACACTCCTTCATCTTGTGCATCAGGAAAGCAGAAGTCTTTGTTCTGGAGAAGCTCTTTAGCCTCAATTTTTCAAATACATTTGGAGGTGCCTTCCCAGTTCTCTGGGCAACTATCTCATATATTAAAGATTACAATACAAGTGGAAAGAAAAGGTCTTCCATCTCAGCCCACATTCTCCACTACAGCCTTAACAGAAGGAGGGAAAGAGGAGTGGAAAATGGGGCACAAGCTTTACAATAGTTTTTTCACACCACATGGAATACAGTCCCCACCTGTGCAAGGGGATAATGACAATCTTAACCAACAATAGATCCAGCAATTCTACACTAGCCTTCTTCTACCAAGGAAGACCGGGGGTCCCATTTCCACACTATGGCAGGAAGCTGTCCCAGGGTCCCTATAAATTCAAGGAGCAATACTGGCTAAGACTCAAGCAAAGAGGATGCAGCATTTCTCCATCTTACTACCTAGCTCTTGCCAGGGTGCCTGTGTGTCCCCTACCACCCACACTAGTTCTGTACTCCACTCCAGTTTGCTGAAATTGGCTTCAGTTCGTCACCTGCCGCATCTCTGGTGTTCCATTTTCTTTGCATTTTAGAAGGTGCCTTCAGAAATCAGAGTTAGGCCTTGGATACCTGCTCCTCCCTTATCATCAGTCTTCCCTGGTCTTCTGTCCTCACTTAGGTGGGGTCCAGGCCCTCTCATTCAGACTTTGTGCTATTTTTCTATGACCCCCAGTGCTCTCCAGGTATCAGGTCCCAGCCCTTTGGGGTTTCAGGCCCTCACTCTTTGTCCTCCTGCGTATTGGGTCCTTTCACACAGCCCCTCAGGCTTCAGGCCCTCTCACACCCCTTGCTCTCCTGGGGTCTAGGCCTGCCTATACAGTTCTTAGGGCTACAGGCCCTCGCTCCCTCTTTGGCCTTCTACACAGTCCTTTGGCCTTCAGGCCCTCTTTTTCTCTTCAGCCTCTGGGGCTCTGGGCCCTCCTACACAGACCTTTGGGTCTCAGGCCTTCTCACACAGTCCTTTTGAGATGTAGGCCCTTTCTTCATATCCTCTGGGCTGCAGGCCCTAATCCCCAGTTTGCAGTCCTGCACCTGTCTCTACCCCCAAGACACAGTGGCGGCACCTCCCCAGGTGCTCCCTGAAGCCTCCAGATCTCCCCTCAGAGCTGCTCCTTATCCTCCAGTCTTACATGGGAATAAAGAATAAACATATAACATAAATGATTTAACTTTACTGCATGGTGTTGTTGAGTTGCCTCCCACCCCTGAGCTCAACAGCTCCTTTCCCACGGCAGGTTGAAATCAGGCCTTATAAAGCCCACTGCCACACCTCCCTTGGGTCACCTGATCAGCCACTTCCCCCTCAGGGCTGTCAGTCATGGCCTGGGGTCTTGCAGCCTCTGTCTTTCAGGCTCTGATTGTGCTTCATGCACCTGGGTCCAGGACCCGCTTTTCTCAGGACCCCTTAACTCCCAGCAGTTCTTACAGAATCCTGGGGCCAGGCCCTTGCTCCCTAGCCCTCTCCTCCTCAGTGGGCACATCTGCATGAGACACTTGAAGGAGCATTAGCCTAAATTTAAGGTGCATTAGGGCACGCATCTACATATGCATGCCCTTAATGTGCTTTTAAAATGGCGATTTGGGGCTAATCATGCCTAAATTTAATGGGTATCAAACTTAGGGCCAAGTAGTTAAAGCGCATAAATGAATGTGTAGACACATTAAAGCACAATCTCCTAGGCTTGTGCGAGTTGGCAGCGATCCGATCCGGCTTTGGATCCAGCTGCTTTGGATGGCCGCGATCCAATCCAGAGCTCTGGACCAGGTTTCCACCTCAATCTAGCCGAAGCAGCTCTAAAGCTGCCTTGGAGATCCGGCCATAGGGTATAATAGGGAATCAATGAAATAACTATGTTGTTTTTTCTCTAATTTGGACAAAACTTACAGAAATGGTAGCCTCTGCTGAGAACATGAAACCTGCTGAGTTTCAAGTTGATCAGTGCAGAGGTTGTGGGGGAGCTGTACCCCAAATGATTGAAAGCCAAACTCATGTCACAGCTGTGTGTTACAACACGGGGGAGGGGTCAAAACTGTAGGGCTGGTAGCTCTTACTGAAGCCACAAAGCCTGCCAAGTTTCAAAGAGATAGATGCAGGGGTTTGGGGGAAACTGCACCTCAAGCTGCGGACAAGCAAAACTCGTGCCATGGGTGACATTGCGTGTGTTAAGGCGCAGCGGGGTGACAGCTGCAGGGATGGTAGCCCCTGCTGTGGCCATGAAGCCTGCCAGCTGTCGAGGAGATCAGTGCAGGGGGGTTCTGGGGTCCTTCACCTCCTAGCTGCTGACAGGTAAAACTTGTGCCAAGACTGTGTCTGTCTTGGGCCAGTTGATTGTCTGTATTGATTCTTTCCTCTCCTTAGCCTGGTTTTGTAGGTGCTAACTGATGCTTGTTAAGCTGTTATGTAGTAGCTAGGCTCCGGCACTCTGCACCTCAGCTGGTGCTTGCAGGGGGCCACTGGCACTCCCACCTGCCCATCGCCTAAGTGGCAAGTGCAGCCGGTCAGGGAGTGCACTGGTACTCTCAGGGGATGCAGATGCATCCCCATATACCCCCTACACATCGCCACTGCATTAGGCTGCCCTAATGTACAGTAGTGAAAGTGCACACTTTTAGTGATGCTTAATAGGCAGTAGCCTATTATACCGCACGTTAGTGTATTTGCATGGTTTTTCACATGATGCTTTAATGCACAGTAAAATAGGCTACTGAGCATTAAACCACACACGTACATGTGCCCACTATGAGGCAGTATCATGCTAACAGTTGTTACCAGACACATGCTTTGATCCTACCAGTAATTTCACTGATGCCATTGGAACAGTTCACAACACAGAACAAGTAAGCACTTGCAATTATTGCAATATTAGAACTCAAGCCATTGTTTATGCTGTATCCACATCTCAAGAGTGACTCATTTCCTTTTAGCAGGGCATCTCTGCTGCTTGCATTTGCAGAATCCAGCAGTAAGATTACTCACTAGTATGTGTATGACATGCTTTGCCTATGCTCTTTACTTTGGTTGTCTTTCAACCAGATCATAATATTAGATAAGAAGGGCTAGGTTTTAAAGTCCTGGAAGTCAGTGGAGCTCCTTATGTAACCACTGACTGAGATAAAAAATGCAGGGCCCAGGCCTATAATGGCATACTATATGGACTACGATGCTCAAGATACAGTGCTGGATGCATGCCAACATTTGCTTTGCTTTGCCAGCTATGGCATCACATTTGTGGTTCAAATTCATTTGTGGTCAATCAAGACCCCCAAGTCTCTTTTGGTCAAGGTGCTAATGAGGTGCTAATGAGCATAGCACTGCCAAGCCTATAAGTATGTTGCTGGTTCTTCCCCCCAAGGTGCAGCAGCCTGCACTTCTCTACATTGAGAGCTATCATGTTTTGGTCTGCCCACCTTGTGAGTGTGTACAGGTTGGCCTGTACTCAGCCTGTCTTCCAGTAAGACCGCTTTGCCCCATAATTTAATGTCATCTGCGAACTTTGCCAGCCCCCATCTGATGCCCAAATCCAGATAATTAATGATGTGGAAGAGTACTGGCCCAAGTACTGAGCCCTGAGGGATGCCACTGATCACCTTGCACCATGTTGATTTGCTCCCATCAGCTCTTTGGAGCCAGTTCCCCAGTCATTGGACTGCGTGATGGTCGAGGCTGCAGCTCCCCAACTTAACTATGAGGACATCATGAAAAACTAAGTCAAAGGCTTTCCTGAAATCCAAATATATGACATCAACCTAGTCTCCCTTCCCCAGGCAATGTATCACCTGGCCATAGAAGATGAGGTTGGTCAGGCAAGACCTACCAGTAACAAAGCCATGTTGGCTGGCATTCATAAGATTGCCTTCCATTAGCCTGTTGCTTCTGCATCCCTTGACGATTTTCTCCAAGATCTTTCCAACTGATTGACATCAGACTGATTGGCCTGTAATTCCATGAATCCTCCTTCCTTCCTTTCTTGAAGATTGGGACCACATTGGCTCTTTTCCAGTCTTCTGGAAGCTCACCCGAATGCCATGAATTTTCAAATATCTTCACCATAGGGTGCACTCTGATGTCTGCCAGCTCCTTCAAGACTCTTGGGTGCATCCTGTCTGGGCCCACAGACTTATGGATATCTAGCCTCTTCACAGATCTCGTAGATTTCATAAACATTAGGGCTGGAAGGGACCTCGGAAGATCATCGAGTCCAGCCCCCCGCCCAAAGGGCAGGAAGTCAGCTGGGGTCATAGGA
>NW_017728929.1:6158818-6163097 GCF_001723895.1 Crocodylus porosus | reverse complement strand
CTACGGCGCTGGGAGCACCCCCACTCTACTGGGGCGCTCCTAAATGAGGCCTCCTCTGTCCCCTTATAGCCTCACCCGGTCCTCTGGGCTAACAGTAATGAAACAGAACCATAAGCCAAATGGCTGTAACACAACAACAAGCCTCCTGGCTACAACATGGGATCCAAGCTCACTTGGCTCTCTAGCAATGGCCTTCCAGTCAGGGTTCTCTCCACCCTTACCATGGTGCAGCTCCTTGTGTGCTAAGGCCGCCCCGCGCCGTGCCGTGCCGCGCCGCACCGCTCGTCTCTGCTCTGCCCTGCCCTGCTGCAGAGCTCCTGCACCTCAGGCTGCCAGACGGGAATTGCTAACTAGGCTGTGGCCTGGGCTGTTTATAAAGGCCCGGCACTGCCCCCTTCTGGTCACCTGACCAGAACGGTTGCCCCAGCAACCATCACCTGAGCTGCCCTTGTGATGGGCAGCTGCCCTTATTCCTTCCTAGGAACAGGGCACCTGCATGACCCTGTGACAACTGGGAAATGTGGGACCCCTGCAAGATCCTCTGGGCAATCTGGTGGCTGCGCCAGAGGACAAAGCAGACCTCTTTAATCAATTCTTTACCTCCGTTTTCTTATGCAAGGACGCCTCCAGGCCTCAGGCTGAGGAGGACCAGGTTAGAGAGCTTCTGGAGGAGCTGGATGTGTTCAAATCAGTGGGTCCAGATGTTCTCCACCCCAGGGTGTTGAGGGAGCTAGCTGGGGTTATTGCAGAGCCCTTGGCATGGCTTTAAGAGCACTCGTGGTGCTCGGGCCAGGTGCCAGATGATTGGGAGATAGCCAATGTGGTCCCCATCTTTAAAAAAGGGAGGAGGGAGGACCCAGGCAACTATAGGCCCGTCAGTCTTACCTCCTCCTAGGGAAACTCTTTGAGAAGATCATCAAAGAGCACATCTGCAATGGGCTGGCTTCGGGGATGATGCTCAAGGGCAACCAGCATGGTTTCATTAGGGGCAGGTCATGTCAGACCAATCTGATTGCCTTTTATGACCAGGTCACAAAAGCATCAGATGCAGGTGTTGTGGTGGACGTAGTCTTTCTGGACTTCAGCAAGGCCTTTGACACCGTCGCCCACACCATCCTCATTAAAAAACTAGGTGACTATAGCATTGATGCCTACACAGTCAGATGGATTGTAGATTGGCTCAAGGGTCGTACTCAGAGGGTGGTGGTGGACAGGTCATATTTGATCTGGGGAGAAGCGGGCAGCAGAGTCCCCCAGGGCTCGGTCCTTGGGCCCGCACTGTTCAATTTCTTTATCAGAGATCTGAACGACGGGGTGAAAAGCAACCTGTTTACATTTGCTGATGAGACCAAAATTTGGGGTGAGGTGAGCACACTAGTAGGGAGGGAAAAACTGCAGCAAGACCTGAATAGGTTACAGGGGTGGGCTAACAAAAACAGGATGGGTTTCAATACTGACAAGTGCAGGGTGCTGCACTTGGGCAGTAGTAAACAGCAGCACACTTATAGGATGGGAAACTCCCTTCTTGAGAGCACAGAAGCAGAAAGGGATCTTGGAGTCATTACTGACTCCAAGATGAACATGGGCCGACAATGTGAGGTCACGGTTGGCAGGGCTAACCGGACCTTGTTGTGCATCCACAGATGCATCTCAAGTAGGGCCAAGGAGGTGATCCTCCCCCTCTACGGTGACACTGGTCAGGCCGCAGCTGGAGTACTGTGTCCAGTTCTGTGCCCCCCACTTCAGGAGGGATGTGGACAACATTGAGAGGGTCCAGAGGAGGGCCACCCGCATGATCTGGGGACAACAGGGCAGACCCTACAATGAGAGACTGCGGGACCTAAGCCTATTCAGCCTTCACAAGAGAAGGCTCAGGGGGGACCTGGTGACCATCTATAAACTCACTAGGGGGGACCAGAAGGGTTTGGGAGAGATCTTGTTTCCCTTCATGCCCCCTGGCATAACAAGGAATAACGGCCACAAGTTGTTGGAGAGTAGGTTTATCTTAGACATCCATAAGAACTACTTCACTGTCAGGGCATCTAGGATCTGGAACCAACTTCCTAGGGAAGTGGTGCTGGCTCCTATCCAGGGGGTCTTTAAGAAGAGGCTTGATGTCTACCTGGCTGGAGTCATTTGAGCCCAGTTTTTCTCCTGTTCAGGCAGGAGGTCGGACTTGAAGATATACAAGGTCCCTTCTGACCCAACTTCTATGATTCTATGATCAGATTCTGTCTAAACCAAGAGGTTCCTGAACTTTGTGGATACCTCAGCTTTTTACATTAAACTCTTCTGCGTGCCTAAAGCCCTTCTTCTAGACATGCCTAAGAGGACCTCATTTTTTTCAAAACTGAAGAGCTTGAAGTCTTGCCCATAGGTTGTGTTATGGGGACCAGGGGACTACATCAGGATCCACAAACTAGACATCCCTCCTTAAGCTACCTTACCTGAGGGACTCAAGTTGGTGGGCATACAATGGACACAGCTACCCCATAAGATTCTGGACAAAATCTGGCCACAGTTGACAAGGGTAGGCAATTCTCCTCCTTGAGCTAATAACTCAGAGTTGAAACATTCCCCCAAAATGTGGGAGACCTAGTTCAATTTCTTTCTCAGCGAGCAGGGATTAAGATCCACATTCCTATCTCCCAGAAGCATGGTATCGGCTATTCTGTGGAGGCAGGGTGGAGGAAGCGGGAGAGAGAGAGAGCACTTTCAGTCCTTCCTACTGAAGCTGTTCCACTATGTAGGGAACACTGTAAGATTACTCACCCAGAGAGAAAGAGGGAGAGTGCCAAAGTAAACCAAAATTTGCAAGGGGAAAGCCCTGTGTTCCAGTCTATTTTCTGACACCTGTGTATGTGTAAAACTTATGAGCTGTTTAGAGAACAGACTGAAAAACAGGATTCTTCCCTCCCAGGTATGTGCCCTAACTGCTAGGCACTAGAGAGTTGGTTTCTCTTCTTTTGGCCCTACCAATCATTAAGAATCCCATGCAAAAGGAACAGGATCAAAACTGGGAGTGTGCATACTTCCCTGCCCTCCCCAACCCACAGTAGAGTGGGTAGGGCACATTTCAAAGAGGTGGGACCTGCTGGTTTGAATCTCCTCCGGTATACAAAGAAACTGAACCTACTACTCCCACATCCTTCATTTATGCTCTAACCACTGAGTTTCTGAATTAAAGAGGGGCATTGCCTCCTACTTTCACTATACTGCATTTACTTGAAAATAAAGTGAAGCTGAATATATGATAACCCCCTCAATAATTAGATACTATATATGGAAAATTTGTAATTTTGTTATAATTTTCCAGGTATAGAATGTAATTATTGGAGGACTGTCTTAAATTCATACCCCTCCCATTGCTACATTGGGAACAATTCATATCCCTCCCGTTGCTACACTGGGAACAATTCATACCCCTCCTGTTGCAAGGGAAATGGTTGCCGGGGGGAGACAGGGGGCTCCATTGTCCTCTGTCCCACTACTTCTTTCCCTTGCAGTCTTCTCACTCCTGCAGTCTCTGCCTCTTCCCCCTTCTCCACTTTACAGTCAGACCCTGCCCGGGCTCTGTTCCGCCCCAAGCACAACACATGAAAGTGAGTGACAATAAGGCAGGGAAAGGGGGAAAAAGGCTGCAGAGAGCAAGCAGAGAAAGGAGAGGAGACTGCTGGGGTCTGACTCAGAACTGCAACAGTTACCTGTTCCCCCCTGTCCCCCTACCAACCTCCACTTTTCACAGGAAAGCCATGCTAATTAGAAACACAAGGAACAAAAACACACTGACTTTAAAATGAACACCTCCACAGGAATTTGGTTACATACAAATTACTGTGGGTACTTACAGAGTTAGCTCATCCAGAATTGAGGCACTCTAATTTATTGCAAATTGCTGAAAGTCTCAGCAAAAGTACTCTAGAGACACACTTTTGAGCATGCTTATATACAGTACAAACCGTTTGGAGGAGGTTGGGTGGCATTATTTTAAATTTTTAAGGAAGGGGTTAAGGTCAAACTTCAAGGAGGGCAGGGGGAAAGGGATCTGGTGGTAGGAGTTTACTCCAGGCCACCACATCAGGAGGAAGAGCCAGATCTGGAATTCTCCAGGCAGCTGGGGGAGGCCGTAACCTGGTCTCTTTCTATGACCAAGTAACAAAGAGCTTAGATGTGAAGGAGGAAGTCAATGTCATCTTCTTGGACTTCCAGAAGGCCTTCGACACAATGTCCCACCCAATTCTGGTGGGCAACCTGAGGGACTGCGGCATTGACGAATGCA
>NW_017728929.1:6137602-6158330 GCF_001723895.1 Crocodylus porosus | reverse complement strand
GTCCAGTTCTGGGCGCCGCACTTCAAGAGGGACATGGAGAACCTGGAGAGGGTCCAGAGGAAGGCCACTCGTATGGCTGAGGGCCTCCATGGCCAGCCCTATGAGGAGAGGCTGAGGGACCTGAATCTCTTCAGTCTCCGCAAGAGGAGACTGAGGCGGGGATCTTGTGACTGCCTGCAACCTTATCAGGGGCCAGCAGCAGGGACTCGGGGAAAGTCTGTTCACCAGGACCCCCCTTGGAGTCACTAGGAACAATGGCCACAAGCTGAGGGAGGATAGGTTTAGGTTAGATATTAAGAAGAACTACTTCACGGTAAGGGTGGCCAGAGCCTGGAATGGGCTTCCCAGAGAGGTGGTGCTCTCACCTTCCCTGGAAATCTTCAAGAGAAGACTAGGTAGGCACCTGGCTGGGGTCTTATGACCCCTGCCACCCCCAGTGCTCTTTCCTGCACATGGCAGGGGGTCAGACTCGATGATCTGTCTAGGTCCCTTCTGATTCACTGATTCTATGATTCTTTGAAAATTTAAGGAAAATTTGTCATGTCTCAGGTCAAATTAGCCAGGTCAGTTCCGAATCCTTTGAATCATTCAAAAGGGGGATGTAGTTCAATGCTTTTAAAGGGGCAGAGCACACCCTTGTCTTTTGTATTATGTTATAGCCCAGGGGCCTGTGTTTTGTTTGTTGTTCCATAACACCGGTATTTTCTGTGAAGGTATTTGGGGAAGGAGGAGGTCTCATTGGGGGCCCACTGCAGTGTGGGGACCCTGCTGCCAGAGAAGGCACAGCATTTGGGGGCACAGACCCTGGCGCCAAAGAGGGTACAGTGACAAGGGCTGCAGAGAGCCCAGCACTGAAAGGCGCAGCGACAGGGCCTGCGGAAAGCCCAGTGTGGACAAGGGGCCAAATTATAATGAGACCTAGGCAATACAATGCCAGTACTATCTGCAAGGTTTGGAGCATGGTAAACGGGTGGTTGGAGCCATGCACATAGCCCATAAGGCTAGGGTGCCCCCCAAAACACCCATAGCCAAACAGGCTCCACAAGGGGTCTGGGAACCCACAGGTTCAGAAAGTCCAACAAACCATATCCAAGAGGACATAAAGGCAGCCTCCCTATTTTATATTTCCATCAAAAACATGGCAGATGAGAACCAAGGGTGCCCATCAGGCCTAATTGGCATGGTCAAGGGACCTTGGAAGATCACAGCCAACTTTAAAGACCCCTTTTTTTTTTTCTGTTTTTTTGCACCTGTCCTGGAAGCACAGCAATACCAAGTCAATGCATGGAGTGGATGGAGCACGCTCCAGTCCCATCCCATGACATAAACCAAAGCCAAAAGGCTCACATTTTATTATCTAGCTCATTAGGATGGGCCCCAGCAGAGTCAACAGTGCTTCAAGCCATGGTGACCCCAGAGCCCAGCACTACTCAGTATGTGTGTATACCTGGTACCACCCCCAAAAGATCCAGTTACTAATTAGCCTCCTACTCACGGGTGTTCTTGTCACGAGTCCCAGAACCCTCCACAAATTTATACGCTGATGATGCATTGGGCTGCCTGGTCCAGCTCCACCTCCTAGACAGTGGGGTCACATTGATTATATGTGATGGACCAAGAGAGGAGGTGAGACAGCCTCTCATCCACCTAGGAGTTTGGTGATGTCTGGCAGGTGTTTACAGCTTGTGAAGAAACAGGAATCACTGGAAACAGGAACAAAACAAAGGTATTGCTCAGCTATGGGAGTGACAAGAAAGACAAAACATATTTGGTGTAGTGGTTCACTTGAAAAAGAGTCAGTACTGAGTGGGGGCAAATCTCAATGGGTATCATGTCTTCTTTAGATTGAGAGTAATAACTTAGCCTTGTGTTAGGTTCCCATCAATGTGTTTGCCCCGTCGGGGCCAGGTGCCTTATAAGCATGTTCAGAATAGGCTGTACTAAGTCAGCTTCACAGTTGGGTTTCCATCATTGCATGCATGGTACACCTAGCAGCAGTTTAATGACAGACAATGTATTTAATGGGATGATTTTTGGTATGCAAATATAAGGGGCATTTTTTCCCCCCATGCTGACTGGGGGGGAACACCTTGTGACCTTGATTATTAAAAGAAAATTCATATGTAAGGTGCCTATGAACTGTCTTTTCAATAGAGAGCTCCAAGCTATTAATCTTAATTAGAGAGAAGTGCCTAAGGGAGGGGTGGGATTTAAGGCACACACCTATTCTCTGCATTTTCTGGAGCTTCCTGCTCACCATGCTGAGTTTAGGAGACTCCACACACTACGTGGCAGTTTGTGGACCCCATTTTATAGTGTTAAACATTCACGCTGCATTAGGCGAGGAACCCAACTCAGGGTTTGGATTCTGTATGGAGCTCAGGTGCCTGGAAGCTAGGTGTACTAAGCCTTGGTATCTGGTGCACAAGTCAGTTGTGACGTGGGCCTTAGCCAACCACTTTCTGTGAATAATATTCATGTTTTATGGCTTCATTTAAATCACACTGGTGGATACAGATCTGTCCTTTATTAGTTTTACCAACTATAACCACTGAATTATCTGGTTTGGTGACAGTAGACTCGATTAATTTTTCAAGAACTCCCAGCTTTTCCATATTATCAACCTCACTTCTCATTATTCACTGGGGCAGATGAAATATTTCTTTGAGGTGTTCTTCTTGCAGATACTGTAGTCCTGGAAACACCCCTGAGAATTCTCCTCTGTGACAGCTGGGCTCTCTGGATATGATTCTGTGGTATTAAAAATCTCTCTCTTTAACTAACTCCATGTGTAGATGGGCCTTCAGCACTAACTCAGGTGGTAGGCTGGCATTTACTACTTAGAGTTATTATGTGATACTGGTTTTTAAAACAACCTATAATAGCGCTTGCCTTTGTACAAATAGTTTATTCACCAGGTATGAAATGGACTTTGTTTTACATTCTTTCAGTTATGCCATTACATATTTTGGAATCCTACCTTGTGTCCTAGTAATCATGTTCAAAAAGAGAGAGTTTGTACATTGCATAGAATCAAGTTTCCAAAAGGATGTAGCTTATATGAGAGTCAATATAATTGTGGGGAGGGCCACTTCACTGTTTTATCCATGTGTCATAACTAAAGTGTCTTTGTTCTTCACATGTTTGATCAAACGCTGGCTAATTCCATGGCTTCTTGTAGCAAGGTGCCCGCCAGAGGTGACTGTGAATCCCTGGAGTCCCTTCAGTCCCTACCCTCTCTGCTTTCTTTGGGCAGTCACCCTTTCACTCTCCTGCCATACTTTGAGTTGCTTTTATATAAAGCAGGCTGCCCCAGGGCTTCCCAATCTAGATCATCCACGTGACTGCCAGATGTCTGCAGTCATTGCCTTGAGGGCTAATTGTGTGGCTCCATCCTACCTACACCACGCCCCATGCCTCACAGGTGTCATCACTCAGTGCACAGGTGCTGTTCACTCCGCACACTCAGCCCCCCTCTGGGCTCAAGGACTCTCTGGTCCCACTCTCAGACACTGGCTCCTGGACCTCCTAGTCTCACGCTCAGCCACTCTCTGACTCTTGGACTCCCTGGTCCCGCACTCTCTGGGCTCTTGTATGCCCTTCTGGGTCCCTCACTTTCTGGGCTCCCACATTCCCTGCTGGACCTCTAGGGACCTCCATTAGCCCCTTAGTCCCCTCCCAAACCTCCAGATTGCTGCTGGCTGTAGTCTCCACACTGGCATTCTGGAGCTGCGACCATCCCACTTGTCTTACTGCCTGCTCAGCTCAGGGCCTGGGCTTCTATCCCATCTAAGCTACAAGTTCTCCTAAGGCAGGTGAGGCTCTCATTAGCCCCCCTCACCACCTACAAGCTGCTTTTCAAGCTGCCTCTCCTGCCACACTTGTTTCTGGGAGCACCTTAGTTGGTTTCCAAACTGCAGTCTCCTAGTAGCTTGCAGAGAGCTGGTTCCCTTCCATAGTTTCAGGTGTTAGATTACACTAAAAGCCCAATAATAGGGTGTAGAAACAGCTGGGGTATTCCCATATAACACTGCAGCAATCCTGCAAAGCTGCTGTCCTGTCGCACACAATCTGATTTAGAAATACATTTTCTATGTTATAAGGTTGCACAGGAAACCTCAAAAATGGGCAGGAACTGAACCCATTGGCAGATAAGGCTCCAGAGAACTCTAGCAAGTGTAACTTGCTCAATTCATCTCAGCGGTGGTTTGAATTCAGATGACCAAGGAGCGTAGTTCAGATGTCAGCACTGATAACTATTTCATCCCTTGTATATGCAAGGCAAGAGAGGGAGAAAGCCAGTGGGGACTCTGCTTTATTTCTTCAAAATAAAACTGTTTAATCGAGGCTCAGTGCATCCATCATGCTCTTTGCTTGGCCCAGGGTTTTCTGCTGGGATCTATTTCTACAAGCCATTGTCTGACAGCCATGCATAAATTGGGACACTTGGAAAGTTACCATATGATAGTAGCTTTTAAAACAAGTTACAACACTACTTGCCATTGCACTAAAAGTTCTCAGCCTGCATATAAACCTGCCCCCACTCCTGCAAAAAACACCATACAACCATTGCCTTCTATGGAGCTCTTCAAATATCATCAGGTGATTGGCCTCACAGCATTAACTGGGAGGCAGTGGCTCATGCAAAAGGTCAGACTGGGCCCAATTCCTCTAAAAAGATCGGTGACCCTGTGACAGCAGGTCTTAGACCTGTACAACTGACTCTGAAGGCACCCTTACCTTGATACCATATGACTGGCATTTGAGACATATTGCCACCTAGTCCTCCCTACCGTCCTCCTGGCAAGAGACAAGCCTAGGAAGCCCAAAGAGTTGCATTTTGAACATCTATACATTCTACAATTCGAAGTAGGTTTACATTGGATACTGGGAACATTTCTTCACTGTTAGAACAGGGAGGCAGTGGAATAAATGCCTAGGGGAGCTGTGGGCTCTCCATCACTGGGGGTGTTCAAGAAGAGGTTGGACAGCCACTGGTTGGAGGTGATCTAGGCAGAGCTATGCCTATGTTCCACTGTAGTTATATCCCATGCTTCTGGGCTTTGCTGATCATCCCCCTTCCCCAGCCCCTTCCTGCAATATGTGTCAGGGTGTTTTTAATCCTTCCTCAGAGGCACTGGGTGCTGGCTGCAGCCAAAGCTGGGGATTGTGACTGGGTGGTGCCAGTGCTTTTGCTGGGAATTAAAGCCAGAAGTTCCCAGCTAGAGGGTCTTGCTCCTCTGCTCAGGATCAGACCAATCACTATATTTGGTGTCAGAAGGATATTTTACCCCATGGTTGGATTGAAGGGTTTTGCCTTCCTCTGTAGTGGGACCATGGTCCTGTACCTGGGGTCTCTTGAATATATATTAACAACCTTTTATAGAAGAAGGACACTGGCTGCCATGGTGCCTTGGCTTTACCTGTGACAGGTTCAGGCGGTGTGTTGTGTTGTGTTGTGTTGTTAGGGTTGACTGTAGATTTACAAAGAAGTTAGAGTATGTATTTGGATATGATGGTTTGAATAGGGCAGATCCTGCCTCAGTCAGTGTGTTGGACTAGATGACCTCTGGAGGTACTTCTCTATACTACAAGCCACATTTTATTTTGGTATCTCACATGGATGGAGCTTTTTGTGGATGGAGCTTGAAAGAACATATCTCCCCTTCCCCCATCACCCCTCAATCTGGTACTTGCTTACAAATATATTAAATACATCCTTCATGTTTGTTTGCCATGTATCTGACTGCCAGAGTTACCACTGGGGTGTTACGCAGTCACAAACAGAAGGCACTGAAAGGTCCTTGCAATTGTGAATGGGAGAGCAGATGATCCTGCTATTCAGAGGGGTCCATGCTATGAACAAGTTCAAATACTCCAGCACTTCTCCACAGGGTTTTTTGTTCTTTAGAAAACCTTTTATTCTGAGTTGGATTGCTGGTTTGGTTTCCTTAATTTCTAGCTTTCTCATTTTTAAAAGAGTATCACATGTACTGATGAATCACCACTCCAGCTAGAGGTAAATATCAAGGAGGGCTTTTAGCTTTGGAAGAGGGCCTAGAATCCCCCTCCTGTCCTAACTCAGGGATGCAAACATTGTAGCCCAAAGCAGTGACCCATCTCCTGCAATGGGGAAGGCCTTCATTATTTGGCAGACCCAAAATCTACTTAACTGTAGGTCTACAATAGGCCCATCAGCTGGGGAAAAGTCCTTCTGGCAGCCAGTCATTCTGTGTAACCCTTGGTTTGACCCTGACTATGGCTCTCAACTCCTGAACTATTCCTGACTCAAGCATGTCTCTTGGTTCTCAACCTGATGAAATCCTAAGCACCAAGTATCACTACTTGTACACTGGTTGTTAATACTACAAGTATAGCCAACCCCAGCAACCCTAAACTCATGACCTCAAGCATCATGAGATTGACTCAGAAATCATGAGATTTAAATGCTGCTGCAGTTTGTGACTCCTTATTACTTGACTATGAAACTATGACTTGTGATATTTGATTTATGTGATTATTTTGTATTTATAATTTCAAGCTCTTCAGAAACAGGTTAGAATGATACTTTGAAAAAGAAAAGGCTAAATTTTTCAGGAAATAACTTGAATCAGCAACTGATGTTTCAAGAAATAAAGAAGAGGTAAAGTATCACAAGATTTGTCCACATTCTACCGGTACCAAATCTTCCAAAACAGCTCGTAATCTGGGGTGCCTGGGCATCTCAAAATGAAAGGAAAATTTAAAAAACAGTTGAGCTGATCCTATATCAGATTATCTAACTACTGGATTTTCAGATTTCAAGCTGTACTAGAGGTCAGTCACTTTGGCAACACCCTCAAGATATGACCTGGTTATTTGCTATTTCAAATGTAAATGAAAAATCCACATAACTCTCAAATGGACATGTTTAAAGATGGAAGCCGATCCCATTTCATATTTTAAAATTCTAGCTTTCTGCCCTCATGGTGGGAGAAAAACTTGAAAGTGTCAAATAGACTCTACAAGCACAGAAACCAGGATCTACATAAAAAGAAGCCAAAATGCGTTATATTAAAATCTAGTGGTGCTTAGGTCACTCTCATGATTCTGGGGAATCTGGCTCTTGGTATTTGAACAACAGGGTTTGTCAAGCTAGCTTTTACAGACTAGACAAACATTCCACTCAATCTGTCCCCAAATGCCAAAAACATCCCATTCACACTGGGCATGCACACAGGCTTTACATATACCGTATTATCTCACATATAACACACCCCACAATAAGCTACACACTTTGGGTGTCTGTAGAGCTATAAGACTGCTCCAATGCAATGTAATTACAGAGCATCAGAGCAGACTTGATGAATCGAGTCTGCCGGAGTGTGCTAATTAGCATGCTCCAGGCAGCCTCTGCATCTTGTGTATGCAGTGTCCCCGTGCTTCGAAATGGCAGTGGTGATTTGTCAAATGAGCTTTAAAGCACCCCCACCACCATTTTGAAGTGCAGGAATGCTGATACACAAGACTCTGCAGCACTTTAATTAGAGTGGTTCTCACAGCTGATCTAATTAAAGCACCTCCCCATCCCTGCAACACATGTAAAAATGCCCTTTGTGTCTGAAAGGCAAAATGAAAATAATAAGATCTCACCTTGAAAATACTGGTGAGCTGCAGCAGCTAGGGAGCTCAGCCTGCTCATTGTGTATAATTTCCTCGACAGAGGCTTATGATATAGAGCCTCCTATTACCACATTTCCCCACTTATAATGCACACCTCAATTTCCAGCAGCTGATTTGGAGAAATGTGTTGAATGCAAGAAAATATGGTAATCACATAGTCATTCTCACATAAACATCATGACACCCATCTCCTTATATACCCCTGCAACAGGGAACTTCAACCCGAGGGACCCGACGGCTACAACAGCCAGCCCCAACAAAAACACAGACCCTGAGCCTGGAGCCTGTTAAGGACTGCGGGAATGTGCAGAACAAAAGCAGCCAAATCTTGTTAGACCAAGCAGAAGCAGCTGAGCTAAGCTGCAGCAGACAGAAGGGGGTGGGCAGCTGATTATCAAGCAAAGCAAAAACCCCCATGTGTGGCTGGAGAGCCAGCTGACAGGAAGGGGTGGAGCTCCAGGGTATATAAACCTGAGCCTGGGAGCTAGGAGGGTGATCTGACACTGGAGGTAGCAGGGAGAGGATCTCCTGAAGGAGAGGGCTGTAGATATACTACTGGCTGATGCCTAAGTGGTCCCCTAGGCTTGCAAGGAGAAAGCCAAGGGAAGCAAAACATGCAGTGAGGCAAGGAGCCAAAGTCAGGTGACTTTTAGTTGGGAAGTGGTTTGCTTGTGTTTGTCTTCACAAAACTTAAAACCAGAGGACTGGATTGTACCTGCAGGGCCAGGTAGGCTGAAACCTGGATAGGAGTTTTGGGGCCTGAGAGCCAAGCACTGATTTGGATATAGAGGTCTGCCACAGGGACCACTGAGAGCCATCTGCAAGACACACGTGTGACTAGGGGCAGCTGAAGGTCACGATTGTAGCCCCCCAAGTTGATTAAAGCTCTCTTATAAAGGAAGGACCCCTATGGAGTGAGAAACAGAGGTAAAAGTCACCAAGGACGCGTATGCCATGCCAGCTTCATTAGCTTTCCCTTCACATATTTAACAGCAAGCTATGGCAAGTGAGAGGGGAGGGGGAGGAGGTCGGGGAACACAGACAGGCTGTCCGGCCCCTAAGGGTGCCAGACTCTGAGGAGAGCGAATATCCAAGCCTGTAACACCCCTGCTTTGTGATGTGATCTTCTACCTGCTCCCACAGCTGGGGGTGGCTAAAGTAGGAGACGC
Source organism: Crocodylus porosus (assembly GCF_001723895.1). Taxonomy (NCBI): domain Eukaryota; kingdom Metazoa; phylum Chordata; order Crocodylia; family Crocodylidae; genus Crocodylus; species Crocodylus porosus. The sequence goes on along the minus strand of NW_017728929.1, from coordinate 6,149,499 downwards.
CACCTTACAGCTTCTTCCTCCCCAACTTCCCCTTCAGCGCAGCACTTTGCATCAGTGAAAAGCACACTTGGCTGCAGGTGCTGAGTGATGCTCTCCAAGAGATATACCTGCATGTATGTGAGGCTAGCACAATTTCCAGGCACAAGAAGATATACCACATCATTCACAAGCTTGCAAGGTAAACCAAGTCACTGTTTTGTGCTCTGGAAATGACTTCTGGATTCCCCTGCCCTGCACAGTCAGCAGCACCTTTGCCTGTTTGCTGCCTTGTCACTGCTGAGGAAATAGGAGAGGGGCATTGCAGCTCTGCCTGCACACTGGTGGCCTCTTGGGAACTCTATAGGGTACCTGAGGCCAACAAGGTAAGTATTTGTCATTGCACTCTAATACTCACAGAGCCAAGCAATGAGCAGCATGGAGGTAGCTGATTAACAACCCCTGGAAAAGACTTGGGTTATATCTGGCCAATGACAGGAAACAGAGGGTACACTATGTTGAGGGAGGGGACAACAGAAAATCAACTGGCTGTCCTGCTCCATGGTCTGAGAACAGATGGGAGGACGTGATGGACAGACCTTTGCACTGGCAGGGACTGAGGAAGGCATGCAGAGCACAGCAGTGCATGAATAGTCCAATTCTTAGCCCTACTTCAAACACCTTTTTGAAAAGAAATGACAATTGCTGCCCTCTAGTATGGTAGAGGATTTTAAAAAGACTGTGATATTATGTTAGCAGCTCAGCCACATCACTTGTATCTTCAGAGCTCCCAGGTAAGAGCTGTGGGCTATTCAGTTTATCACATTGCTGCTGCTTCTCTTCTACCAAAGTTTCCACCTGAAACGGGTTGGTCCCAGTGAACTATCACTCCCTGTTGTACCTGGTAAAGTCTCATTTTATCCAGAGAGCTCTGTTAGCACTTCACTGTGTGACACCAAATTTCTGATAGGTCTCCTCTGCCCTTGAAGAATGAAATGGTTTCATACACTGGAGACAACATGCGGTTGCCCAACAAGGATGATGGCAAAGTTCATTGAGCTACTTGCACACTAACAAGGCCTTGCTATAGCCTGAGCTTGCTCATAGCTGCCCTGCTTTACTGGGAAAGCAAAATTTTTTTCCATATATTGCATTTTCCTTGGTATAAGTAGCTTTGAAAGGCTCTAGGTGTAACCCTGCTATTATCAGGCATGTTCTCACCCAGTGAGATAAGTTATTGTTTGCATACCAGACTTGTTAAACTTGTGTTGCCTCTTGCTTATGTTTTCTGACAGAAGAAAGATTAATTTGTGCTTTGATTCTATCTGCATTTATAATCTTAGCGTCGCTTCCAGAGAGTATAAATGAATAAGGCAAGACTGTGCTAACTTGAAGTCAAGGATGATTTAAAGCAGGGGTGGCCAGCCTAAAGTATGGGTGCCACAAGTGGCACAGGTAGCCTCTGTGTGGCATGTGGCAGACTGGGGAGGGGACAGACAGCACAGTAGCAGATAGGGCAGGGAACAGAAAGCAGAGCAGCAGATCAGGCACAGGGTAGAAAGCGGAAAGTAGAGCAGCAGATTAGACAGAGAAAGGGATTGGAGTGGCACCCAGGAAGGGTACAGAGCTAATTTGTGCTGTGCCTGCCAAAAATGTTGGCCCGCACTGCTTAGAAGCAGCCAGAGCCCCCAGTTTCCATAGATGTCATCACATGCAAGATCATTTTCCATTTCATTTTCTTTTCCCCCCCCAACTTCCTTGTGCCCAGCTAGAAGGGCCAAGGCAACTCATTACACTGCTTATCTTTACAGCACCTCCTTGATGTCATGCTGCACTTTGCATATATTAGTATTTTGCTCCATTCCTGTTTCACCTTCACATGTGAGCTCAAGGATTTAACCAGGGTAGTAAGCACGTTTCATAAAAAGCAATTCATCCCCTTGTGCATTTGTGATACACCAGGTGAGACTGACTGACTTCACCCTGTAGAAATATCCATGTAATACCCAGTGTAATTTGAGTTACAGGTACAAAGCTCAGTGACTCCAAGGGAAACTACACTTGATTTTACTTCCTTGTGCTGATAAGTCACAGCATTTAGCAACAAGAAAGTGAAGTCCCAATGGTTTCACGGCGAACTAGGATCCCCAAAGCCTTTCTCACAGGTTTACCTGCCTGGGAACACGCTGCAGAACGTCCATCACCCTGGCAAAGAGGTAATCATAGCACAAACTAAGAGCAACTGCTCACCCCAGGGATTCCTAAGACCTCAATGTTTCCTAGTTCTGGGAAAATACTGCATTATATATTTGCCTGGCTATAAGCAATATGAGGTGGCAGGGTGGGTAGCAGCAGAGCAAAGATTCAAGTAGCACTAGCACACATGCTACAAGAATCATTACTTCCCAGGAAAGAGAGATTAATTTGAATTCTCAGCTTGACTCTGAACTGAAAACTCTCTTTAAGGATCCTGTTTCTTTCTTCTTTAAAGAGCGGCTTCGGGCCGCGCCACATCTATTTCAAAGGGTCTGTCAGCAATGACTCCTGTTAAAAGAGCTGATCCAAGGCTGATCTGCTGTCAGCTTTGAAATGCTAGAATTCTAGTGCAGTGTGAGTTGTTATAGTTGTTCAAATGTGTGTTGTTATTTATTTATATTATTATAGACCCCTCTAGCTGCTGAGCAGGATCAAGGTCATATTGATATAGACCCAGTCCCTGCCCCAAAGAGCTTACCAACTAAGATGACATATAATGCACATACGGATGGGATCCAATGAAACAGAAATGCTTGCATCATGTACAGCACACTTTTGATGGATCAGTACACCCCAAGTGTCTCTCAGCTGCCTAGCCACCCATGGTGGGATGTTTGCTTATCTGTCAGTATCACAGCAACATAGGACATAGGGGATTAGAAGGAGGCAAATGGGGTACTGGCCTTAGGAACTGGTTCAGCAATGATGTTCTTGGCATAAGAAGCAGCACTGTGGAAGGGGCAGGAGTGTCTGCAGGGAAAAAGGAGCACGAAGGAGTGACCAGAGTTCTTGGCAGAGAGGAGCAATGGGGCTGATGTGGCAAGAGACAAGAACAAGTTGTAGGGACAGGCAGAGCAGTGAAGGATTGCAGGTGAGAAAATAAGACGCTCAAACTCAGCAGAGCAGAAGTAGAAGCAGCCAAGAGAGAAACCACAGGTTGGGAAGAATAAGGAAAAAACCCTGGAAAAATCTCTCTATATGATCATTAGAGGCAATGGGAAACATGCTCCACCCTGCAGCCTAGTCACGCAAGTAGATAGTGAGGGTGAAATGATACCCCACGGGAAAGACAGCGCTTCACTCCACTTCGTACCAGTATTTCAGCAGCATACAATGGAGGGTGCAGAGTTGATTTAAAATGAGTTCTACTATGTTTAATAATTAAAAGCTGCCTGTAGCAGAGAAGCACTGCAGGGGTGTAGTGCAACATAGCTTTATGATCACCTGTTCAGTAGGCTGTTCCTGACTTTGGGTAAACTCCACCTGTGAGACACAAGCAGACCTTTCTAGGGCTTGGTGGAGACTCTGTCCCTGGTCTGAAGGCTTCATGCAGAACCTCTGAGATAAAAGGTGGTATCAACGACTATGTGACTTGCCATGACTAAAATAACACAACCAGAAAGTCCTTCAGAATCACCTGGCCGGACATCACCCCCTTGTAGAGCTGACTATGAACTTTCCATCAGAACAGCTTCCTGCCAGAAAACATCAATTCAGAATGTTTGCTGGGACTATATTGATTCTTTCCAAAGTGTTGATAGAAACTAAGCAGGCTGGGTTTCTGCCCTCCTCCCTCTGGCTCCATGACTCCCAGGTAGGTCATTTCCTGCTCTGTCCGATGTTGCTCAAGTCTCCAGGAGTTGGCTGCTGAGGAGTCAGGCAGCCAGGACCTAGCTGGAAATCTCCATTCCTTTTTCCCCAAATGGAGAACCTTTCCTGCTTTGATAAATGTTGATTTTTTTTTTTGGCTCAGTTCAGGATGGTTTTCCCCCCCATAACATATCCAAAAGAAAAGAATTAGTGAGAGGGAATTTTCATTTTCTAGCCCAGTCTACTCTTTGGTTAGTGACTTACTCCACTCAGACTTTAGGGGTGCAGAGAGCATATACATTACCTAAACCTTTTATTTTGTCAAGGACACTTTCTGGTACAATCTCTGAGCTGAAGTCACCAGAATCCTGAGATGGAATTGCAAAGTTATAATGCTTACTCGGATATATACTATCTGCTATGATGCACAATGAAAACAAAAGAAGAAAGACTTCCTGCTTCTTTCTTTTATTCCACTCTGGCCATTGTCTGAACGTTAATTTAGTAACTCCTGAGTAGGATAATATTATCATTTTATTGTATACTGACAAATTCATTTAAGGGAGAAAGCATTCAGCATCCTAAGTGTGACATTATTTCTTGAAACAATAACTGGTGACATCAGTATTGCATAATGTGATTACTAGTGGCATATCACTGTATTGTTTCATTTCCCTAAAAGCATGGGAATTAATTAAGGGGTTATGGAGATAACAGTTTAAATTGCATTGGTTAACACCAAGCATAATCCAGACAAATGTTATCAAAGTTTCTCAGTGCTTCTCTGCTCTGTGCACCAAAATATTGTTCCTCAAGGTCAGTAAGCTGGAGCAGCAGGGATAGAAGGGGGATTACCCCCTGCTGGGATAACCTGTCATGTTTCCATTGACTCCAAAGAACTCATTACAGTTAATGGACTTCAGCAGTCAATGGACTTATGAGAGTTTTCACCAGGTGAGGATCTGCCCCAAGATGCTTAAATGTAGTAGCAGGACTTGTTTTGTCTGAGTCAAAATAATAATCTTTAATCATGTATGTTAGATCCTAGGTAACTGAGTTACTGAATATTGCTTATACTGTGTAATTGATTTTGTTAGTGATTTTCTTTGAAAAGTAAATAATTCAAGCCACTGTATTCATCCCCTCTTCCCCCAGAGAACAGACTTTCTATCAGATTTTTCTACTGAGGTGAGTTCTGCCCCTGAAACTTTCCCAGAGTCCCATTTTTGTCCCCAAATGTTGGTTGCACAGTACCCCCTTGTTCTTTCTCACATTCTCCACTCTGGAGGGTGGCTGTGGTAAAGGAATAGCTGAAGAAATGAAAAACCATCCATATGGAAAGACAGAAAGAAACCTTAGCACTGTTGCTTAAAGAGAGGAGATTAGGAAGAGACTTGACAGAGATGCACAAACCAGTGCAAAATAATAGATCATGTCCTAACATGACAACAAAGGGCTGGTAGGTGAAACCAAAATGCACCAGATGGGAACCCAACAGAAGGAAAGACTTTTTCTCACAATCTACATTTAGCTTCATAGATGTCTGGGATGGATGGGACCTCAGCAGATCATCAAGTCCAACCCCATGCCCTGGGCAGGAAAGAGCACTGGGGTTAGATGACCCCAGCCAGGTGCCTGTGTAGCCTCCTCTTGAAGACCCCCAGGGTAGGGGAGAGCACCACCTCCCTTGGAAGCCCGTTCCAGATTCTGGCAACCTTCACTATAAAAAAGTTCTTTGTGATGTCTAATCTAAATGGAACTTCTTGTCATGAGTTATCAAGATCTTAACAGGATTCAGATATTTGTATGGAAAGTAAGATCCTTCTGGGGTAACAAGAAACAAGAACTTAAATTAAGATGACGTTTGGTTATAGGCCCCACTGCTTGAGAAGATAAGCCAGCCTCTAGCAGACCAGAGTTTGAAACAGCCAGGTCTGATGCAATCTGAAGTTCCTTGGTACAAGTTCAGCTGGACTGAATTGTAAAGAACACCAATAACTCAAAGACAGAGAACCTTAACTCTTGGGAAATTAATATTTAATATTTACCATTTGAAAATTCTAATCTCAAAGCAAATCTGTCAGCCAGGAGATCCATTCTATATATATAATTTATACATATCTGATTTTCTTAGAGCTTGGTTAAAGTTTATTGCAGAAGCAGAAGCAGGGTCGTAGTATTTACTTAAATCTTTTTTTGCCACTAGGGGGCAATACATAGACTTGCAGACTTTTCATGCATTGCATAAACAGATAGGACATGGTTCAAAAGTTTGCCAGATACTAGTATTTGCCAGGGTAAAATCTGCAGGATCAGGATTTCTGCATTGGATTATAGTTTGAGCTAAATTGCTCCATTCTTCAAGCGACTGTCCTTTGAAGCACTGCTGTAAAATTTATGTTGTTCATTTTGTTATTCTAACTTGAAAATGTACTTATGCCATTCATGGGTAAAAAAGCTAGATTTCTCTGCTTCGAGCACTGGAGTTTAGAATTACTATACTTTGGGCCATTATTGTAAAATGCTGCAATATTCTTTATGGGGTCAGATTTAAAATATAATAGTGCTGTGACATCATCAGCACCATGAATTACAACTTCTCTTGCTGACACTGTAACTCTAGATTGCAATTTTTTTAACATTCATTGACTTGGACAAATCACCATCCTTTCAAAAGTTGTAGGGTAAACTGACTGAAAGGAAACATCTACTTGAGTACAGAGCACTTTGCACTAAAGATTCACAGACCACTGTGATCATCTAGTCTGACCTCCTGTACAACACAGGCCACTTAACTTTCCTGGCTTCATTCCCATTTGCAATAGGGCGTACCTTTTGCATGAACTTCTTGAGCTAAAAATTACCAGCAATAAAAATTCCATACTGTAATTTTACAGGTTAGGTTTTATCAGGCTTCATAAAGGTATTTATCAAAAAGGTACTGTATCAAAAAGGTATTTCAATTTTTTTCTTGTGATCATGTGATCCAGCAAAAGCTGGCACTCTGACTAGTAGTGACTGAAGGCACGTACTCATTTACAGGCAACCCCAGGATCTCATATACATGCGTTAACCTGGACCTGGAAGGTTATTACAGGAGAACTCTGATTTCTTCTCAGAATTAGGGTGTTTACCCTCCTGCAAAGGAGAAGGCATTGCAACCTAGCCAGAGAGTAGTCACAGTAAATGTGGAGCTCCTCTGATGCTCCAGCTGAATACTGCAGCTTTTACAGGGCACTACTTCTCTGTTCAGGTTCAGGGAACTGCCCTGTGCTCCAACTGAATAGAGAAGTGGCACCTTTTGAAGCAAAACTTGCAACAAACAGCTGAGCAGCTAATCTTAATTCAAAAACTTGCAACAAACAGCTGCAAACTGCCCCAATACAACTCATCCAAGATCAATGGTAGTAAAGTCTTCAAGCTCACTCAGTACTGCAATTCTCAGCAAAAGTGTACAGTCTAATAATGCTTTTTGTGAACTGGACAGTGTTCTGTTAGGAAGTGGTTGGGATTTCTTCTGTTCAGACTAAATTGATATACATTTATGCACTTTACTGTGGTATGTTTTAAGTAGTAAAAGTTTATTTCCGATTCAACCTCACAAACCCTTGAGCTCCAGGACAAGCTTGCTAGTAAGTACGTTTGGAAGACACGGCTTGAATCCAATAGCCCTGCCTGTGGTTTGGCTGCAACCAATTCTAATTCTCTGCAACTCAATTCTTCTCTAACAAGTTCTAGAGAAAAGGAGTTTGGAAACCAAACTAAGATGTGTTGGGAACTCTGCCAGACATTATACTCATTTCCCTGCTGTTAAAAGTATTGGTCCAGAAAAGCCTTCATGAATTTTTCAAAGGTTCAAAATTTGTCCAGTAATAAATCATAATGTCTAATTCAACCTTTTTAAAACTAGTCCTATGCACTCATTAAGGACTAATTTAGAACAAATAGGAACTGTGTAGATCCCACCATTTAAAAAGAAAGGAAGGAACAGCTATTAGTATTTAGGGGAAAGGGGCAGTGAGTCTCAGTACACACTAGAGCTCTGGACAGGACTAAGAAGACCTGGACTTTATTCCCAGCTCTACCACTGACTTGTTGACTTCGATAAGGTTCTCAATTTGCATATTTCAGTTTCTCTATCTGTAAAATTGGAATAGAGATGCTGATGACCCTTGGGAAGCAGTATGAGATCTACCAATGAAAAGCATTCTACGGGCACGTCTACACATGTGTTTTAATGCGGATTAGCATATTTTAATGTGCATTACTGTCAGAAAAAAAACCCATGCACTTTTGCTAAAATGCATTAAAATAAGCTAATGTGCCTTTTTCTAGTATCTTACAGTGGAGGGTACCTATACATAAGTGTGGAGGCTGCTCCAATATGCTGGAATTCCAGTGCATTGGAGTAGACTCAATTAATTGAGACTGCTGGAGCATGGCGATTGCCGCACTCCATACGTGTCTGGTGCCTCTTGAGTCAGGGTGGGCACATGGTGCTTCTTGAGTCAGGGGGGTCCCCATGGCCAGCCTCACTCACCATGAAGTGGCTGCGCCACTTCTGAAAGTCTCATGGCCACTTCCACTTTTGCTGGAGGCCCTGCTCCCCGGCCGGCACTCACAGGGGGGGCACTGGTGCTCCTGCCTGCACCTCTGCCTGCTGGCTAAACAGGGAGCATGGCCCAACAGGGTGCACCAGCACCCCCATGTACCCCCCTACGCATCGCCCCTGCTGCACTCCAGCAGCCCCCTGTGTCTCAGGCATCAGCGTCCCTGCAGTTCAAAATGGTGGTGGGTGCGCTTGAACCAGAGCTCATCAAACGAGCTTTAGTTCAAGTCCGCTAGCCACCATTTATAAGCATGAGGATGCTGATACAGGAAATGCAGCAGGGATTTAAATAAAGCAGCTCTCAAAGCCACTCTAATTAAAGTGCCATCCCCAGAGCATGTGTAAAAGTGCCTGGAGGCACTAAATTTAATGAGCATTAGCAAAAGCGCATTAATAAACATGTAGATGTGCCCTATAAGAGCTAAGTCTCAAATGTCTTGAGAAAGGAGGTCAGTAAGATTATTACTATTTTACAGTTCTCCACACACCTCACCCAACTGATGCTAAGCTTCCTGAAATCAAAATACACTTCAGATGAATTCTCAGCCATGAGAAATATCAAAGAGAAAGTAGATATTACAGGGATTTTTTGTGTTTTCTACCCAAAAAAAAGCAACAAAACCTTAACATGAGGTACTTACAGAAACCTTAACATGAGGTACTTACAGAGTGCATCTACAAAAGACACTTTACTCGAGATTAGAGCTAATTACTGCACAGTAAGCATCACCATCTACACATGCAGGTGTTTACTGCACAGTAATTAGCCCTAATCATGAGTAAATTTGCTACCTGCAAATGCAAGTAGTAAATGAACCCTTGATTACTTACTGTGCAGTAGAGCATATGTACACACCTGATGGGGAACACATTTGCTCCCAATCACCTGGGCAGCAGGAAGCAAGAGATTGCTTCCTGTCCCTGGGAGTTGCCTGCTGCTGGGGCAAGCTCCACCACCAGAGCCCAGGTAAGGACAATGTCCACCTTCCCTAGCAGCAGGGAGCTCACAGTCCCTGTTCTATGATCACAATCACAGGGCCAGGGCTGAGAGATCCTTATCTCCCAGCCTCAGCTCCATGGTCACAGGGCTAGCACTCAGAGATCCTTTTCTCCCAGTGCCCGCTCTGCAGTCATGGGGTTGGTACTGGGAGATCCTTATCTCCCAGCCCAAGATCCACAGTTGCAGGGCCCAGGCTAGGAGATCCTTCTCTCCCAGCATCAGCTCCACAGTCATGGGGCCAGTGCTGGGATCTCCTAGCCCAGGCCCTGTGATTGTGGACCTTGGGCTAGGAGACAAGGATCTCTCAGCACTGGCCCAGTGACTGTGGAACTGGCCCTGGGAAAGAAGGATCTCCCAGCCTGGGCCCTACGACTACAGAGCTGGTGCTGGGAGAGAAGGATCTGTGAGCGCAGGCCCCATAAGTACAGACCTTGGGCTGGGAGATAAGTTTCTCCCACCCCAGGCTCCACAATCACAATTGCTGAGCAGGGGCTGAGAGCTCCCTGCTGTCGGGACATTGTACCCACTGGGACTCTGGTGGCAGAGCCTGCCCCAGCAGCAGGCAGCTCCTAGGGACAGGAAGCAACATCCCAACCCCTGCCTAGAGACAAGTCTCCTGGCCCCATGCTCCCTGCCAGCCGCTGGGCTAGCACCCAGGGGAAGCCTGCTGCAGGGGGCTGGTGCAGGGCCAGTGGGGGTGGGAGCAGATTTGGTGCCATGAGCAGCAAAACTGCTCTCACATCCCTGTATGTGTAGATGTGTGCCTTGGAGTGTTTACTCGAGAGTAATTTACTCTACAGTAAACTGCTCCCAGATTATTTGCATGTGTAGATGCACCCACTGGTTACATCTGCACGAGAAACTGACTGCGCAGTAACTCGCTACTACTGCACAGTAACTCATTACTACTGCACAGTAGTGTCATGTGGCCAGAACCATGATGCGACACTACTGCACAATAGAAATGAGCTACTGTGCAGTGGGCATCACCAAAAGCCATGTGGGGATACTACTCCGCAGTAATGCTGGTTACTGTGCAGTCATTTAGTACTTGTGTTTACAAGTACTATAGGACTGCACTGTAACAACTGTGCAATCAGTATCTTGTGTAGATGCGACCACAGTATCTCAAATGAAGTGTTAAATCTGACAGGAAACTGGTTCATAACGTGTTAAAATGGATTTCCAAACTCAACATTGACAATCCCAAGTGTTCAAAAAATCACGAGTCTCCTAATAGCATTAGGTTGGCTTATAAATCACAAGATTTAAATAAATAAAAATACTTAGGTTTCTTTTTATTTGACCTCAGTTTCTGAACTTCAGAATTTCACATTTCTTAACTTCCCTCCATGTTCCTGAAGGCTAGAAACTTCCTTTATTAGATGAAAGCTGACTGTCTCTCATAATCAATGCTGCCAGGAGGTGGGATTTAAATATGACTCACTATGAAAGCACAAGAACTAGTCAGACCACATACCACCAAAGTCTGAATTAATGACACTTCATCGGTATGATGTAAAAAGCCACATTAAACATTACAGTTGCGATAGCAAAAACTCAGAAGTGGGAAAGTGCCAGAATTAAGTTTGCATGTGCAACTTGAAATTAGCTTCCTTTTTTATATGCATCATGAAGTCATCTCTGATGACCTGGTCACCCATTATTCTGCACAGGCCCCCTGCCTCATTCAGGACACAGGATGGACAGTGCACAGTTAATGAGCAGCTATTCAACAGTTTGTTTTCTTCCCATCATTCAGTCCACAGTTTCTGGCTTATTTACCACTATAAATAACATGTGGCTAACATGTGACACAGTTGCCAACAGGCTGCAGGCCTGTCCCATCCCCTTGGGCCACATCGCACCTGGGCCTATTTGCCCACCATGACTTGCTGTTTACACAAGGTGTGCCTTCACTTGCCTGGAGGTGCTGAAAAGTGGTTTCCTGAGGGTCCAGGTGTGACCCATAAGGGGTAATAAGAAGGTACCGGGTAACGTGGGGCCTCTGCAGGACACACTAGGAAATCTGGTGGTTACACCAGACAGCAAAGCTAACCTATCTAACAATTTCTTTGCCTCCATTTTTCTGAGCAGGGACCGAGTCACCCCCCCACACTGGGACCTTCATAGGCCCCAGGGGAGGCACACCCAGGCCTAGGGTCATTGAGGACCTAGTCAGGAAACTTCCAGAGGGACTGGACGTATTTAAATGAGCAGGTCCTGACAATCTCCACCCCAGAGTCCTGAGGGAATTGGCAGAGGTCATTGTGGGACCCCTGGCACAGCTTAAGAGCACTCATGGTGCTCTGGCATGGTGCCAGAGGACTGGAAAAGGGCCAATGTGGTTCCCATTTTCAAAAAAGGGAGGAAGGAGGACCCAGGAAACTATAAGCCAATCAGTCTTACCTCAGTCCTGGGTAAGCTTTTTGAGAGAATTATCCTGGCGCATGTCTACGAGGGGCC
>NW_017728929.1:6020640-6137502 GCF_001723895.1 Crocodylus porosus | reverse complement strand
TTACACTTGGGGCAACCAACATGGGTTCATTAGAGGCAGGTCCTGTCAGACCAACCTGGTGGCCTTCTATGACCAGGTCACAAAATCCTTAGATGCAGGGGTAGCAGTGGATGTGGTCTTTTTGGACTTTAGGAAGGCCTTCGACACTGTCTCTCACCCCATTCTCATTAAAAAACTAGGGGACTGTAGCATCAACACCTACACAGTCAAATGGGTCACTAGTTGGCTGGAGGGCCGCACCCACAGAGTGGTGGTGGATGGGTCATTTTCGACCTGGAGGGATGTGGGCAGTGGGGTTCTGCAGGGCTTCGTCCCCGGGCCCACACTTTTCAACATCTTCATCAGTGACTTGGACGGGAGTGTAAAAAAGCACCCTGTTCAAATTCACAGATGACACTAAGATGTGGGGAGAAGTGGGCATACTAGAAGGGAGGAATAGGCTGCAATCAGATCTAGACAGGTTACAGGGGTGGGTGGATGAGAACAGGATGGGTTTCAACACTGACAAGTACAAGCTGATGCACCTGTGGAGGAAGAACCAGCACTATACCTACAGGCTGGGGAACTCCCTTCTCGTCAGTGCAGAGGCAGAAAAGGATCTTGGAGTCATTATTGATGCCAGATCCAAGGAGGTGATCCTCCCCCTCTATGCAGCACTGGTCAGGCCGCAGCTGGAGTACTGCATCCAGTTCTGGGCGTCGCACTTCAGGAGGAACAACATGGACAGGGTCCAGAGCAGGGCCACCCACATGATCAGGAGTCAGCAGGGCAGGCCCTATGAAGAGAGGTTGAGGGACCTGAACCTGTTCAGCCTCCACAAGAGAAGGGGGGATCTAGTGGCCATTTACAAACTAGTCAGGGGGGACCAGCAAGCATTGGGGGAGTCCCTGTTCCCCCGAGCACTCCCAGGAGTGACAAGAAATAACGGTCACAAGCTGGCAGAGGGTAGATTTAGGCTGGATATCAGGAGGTGCTATTTCACTGTCAGGGCGGCTAGGATCTGGAACCAACTTCCAAGAGAAGCTGGCTCCTACTCTAGAAGTCTTTAAGAGAAGGCTGGATGAACACCTCACCAGGGTCATTTGACCCCAGTACTCTTTCCTGCCATGGCAAGGGGTTGGATTTGATGATCTGCTCAGGTCCCTTCCCACCCTATCAGTTATGAAACTATGATTGCATTAGCGTGACTTCTGTGGGACTTCTCCTCCCCTACACCCCACCCTTTTCATTTGGGTGTTGTAATCAGCTCTGGTGACATCCTGGAGTGATGACAGAGCCTTTCCTTCTGTGTGAGATACCTGGTGAGAACTGAGACTATGGGGGTCCTGCTGCTGCCTTCTATCTCTAAAATCACAACTAAACAAATAATATAACTTAAACAGCTCACCCTGGGAAGCCAGGAAAGGCAATGATGCCTCCACACTGAGTGATCGCTTTCTTGGGCATGGGTTGATCCGGTGCCTGGTGCACCCCTCACTCACCCACCTTCAAGCCCCTATGCCTCCTGGTGGGTAGCTCTTCTTGCACGGGGTTCTTCCTGGTGCTAGGCCAGATATAGCACTGTCTCACAATGGACATCGCCATGCCTGAGAGAGGTTCACTTTTCTACCAGCCTCTTCCTGGTGCACTCCAAACCCATGGGCATACCAGTTGGGTGTGCGGTGTCAGGAAGCCCCCTCATTGCGGTTTTTCTCCAGTTGTTCCCTGCAGGCCCTCCTGAGCTGCTCTCTCCCAGCCCTACCTGACCTGGGTGCTGGGACTGCACAGGAATCTGTGTGTGGAGAGGTCCTGACACATCTGGGCTGAGCTTCTCATCCACCAGCCACATTCGGAGGGAAAGTATCTGGCTGGTCCCCAGTGCTCTGGCAGTGAGGATAGCATCTGGTGCTTTCCTGGCTGTTTTGGCCTTGGGAAAACAGCCAGTCTCCTTCCAGTGGTGAGGTGAACATCTATGTTTTTTCCCAGATGTCTTGGCAATGGAACAGGTGTGTGCTGCTTCTCCGGGTGTACTGGCTTCGGGGGAAGGTGCTGAGTCCCTTTTGGCAGCAGGGATTGCATCTAGACCCATTTCTGGTGCTCCAGTGTGCATCCCCGCTGCCTCTATCTCTGGGTCCACCTTTAGCCCACTGCCTCCAGGCCCCATGCCAATTGGCAGAGCCCTTCCAGTTGGCATGGCACCAGCCAGATTGACTGTAGCCTGGCCACTTGAGCTGTGATGCTGAGGTGAGTTGGGCAGGGGCCTGTTATGACTACACACTCATGAAAAACTGCTTTGGAGACAGAGTTATTAATTTGCTCATGCGCTTTTACAAAGGGTTCTTCATGACAGTACCTGAATGCTTCATAAACATAACTGATTTTCACAGCATCCCTGGGAAGTAAACCATTATTATTAGCTCCATTTTTACATTCAGGAACCTGAAAGACAGGAAAACTGGTGTATCCGTTAATTTAGAGTTCCCAAATTGAATTAATGGCAGATCTAGGATTTTGAATCCTACTTAATACTACTTAATAGGTACCACTATGCACATTTAAGTTGCAGCTCCCAGTGACTTCAGGTGTAGCTACGAGTGCTCAGCGTTCCAGCAAAACAGACTCCAGAGTCCGAAATTCAGCACTAAGAAAACAAGGAACACACAATTAGTCACCATCTGTGCAGCGTGTGATTCAAGTGATTTGGGCAGTCATGGAAGGTATCATTTCCCTGGAACTCCTGAAGCTGCCACCAAAAAGCATGCCCTCCACCATCTTGTACTGCTCCACACATGCCGAACTCAGAAATGAGGCAGTGAAGCTGCCTGCAAGGCAATGCTTGCTACCACTCTTGATCTGTGTGTGTGATGTATTTGAAAACAGTAGCAGAAGCAGCTACTGTAGCAGAGAAACCTCAGAGCAGCTCCATCCCCACACTTATCTGCAGGACTGTCTGAACTGCCTTAACTATGAGCCCACCCTTTTTCTATCTGCCATGCCTGGCTATGTGTGCGATATACATCCCATCTTCTGGAGCAGACAGGTTTGATGCACCCACTGATCCAGTCCATGAGCACAATCTAACCTGGACAGAGTGAAGAGAGGTCTTCTGAAAAAAGGAGCTTGGGATCACAGAATTAAAGACTGTATCAAAATGCACAAAATGCAGGTGCTGAATGAAGGCTGCACAAGCTGGTATTGAATGGCCTAATTTTCTGAGTGGTTAACTTTACGTCCTGAAAGCTCTTTTAAAGTAGCAATTTAGGTTAGGTCTAACCTCTCTTTTCAACAGGAGACTTCTTTCCATTCCATAAAGAAGTGACTGTTTCTGAAGAAAGAAGCCTTTTCAGAAAAGCAGATCTCCTTGAAAGTGGCTTAACTCCTGAGCACAGACGACAACCCTGGAAAATCCTGAAGCTTTCAAGGATACACGTGCAGCTGGCCAGTAGGGGGCACTCCAGCACTGAGCCACCTGCCTCACTGAGCCCAACCAAAAACCAAGCTTCAAGTGTCTCCCTGGGGGCATCTATGTCTGGCTGAACCCCTTCCTGGAGCTCACTCACAGGCCTGGGGTAACTGCTGCCACCACCTAGACTCAGGTCTTTGTTGGGGCTCTGTGCACAGACCCTGTAGACCTTGAGGGTGCTTACCTCACCATGGGATTTTGGGGTGCTTCCATTAGCCTGAAGCATTCACAAGCAGCCTCTAGTAGAGGAGGACAGTAAAAAGCCATGCCCACCTTAGCTAGCTGACCTAAGGGAACTATAATGGCTGTCTGACCACTCTCCCCACAGGAATCCACAGCTGGCATGCTGCATGTAGGTAGCCTTTTATTGTTCAGGAAGAGAGGGAATGGAGTGGATATAGAGCAGAGAGATTTTAGAGAAAAACGCCTTGAGCAAAACAGAAGGGGTTCAAAGACCCTTTGAATATGGAACTAAAATACGTATTCCTAATATACTAGCTAAACTTCAGGTAATTTACTCACTTATATATTCAAAGCCTGATTAAGCTCGCGCTGGAGGTCTCAGCTTGGTTCTGTGCTTTTTCAAGATGCCTCTCCCTCTCCCCAAGATGCAAGAACCCTTCTAAATAACCTTTCTAACTTCATCACCTGGACCCAACCATAACCAGTATCCTCAGACCATGGCTGATGCCAGCTAGTCAGTTTGAAAAACGTCAGCAGCCTTAGGTAAGGGTTTAGGGTTATACAGACAGAGGATGAGCAAGCTCCCCCACCCCCCACCCGCTGCTCAGGAATTTCTCCTGGCCAGGTGGAAACAGCAGCCAGAGTTTGGGGCAGAGGGTCTGGGCAAACTCAGAGCAGGAAGGAAGACAAAGATGGTGATTTACAGGGGGGGTGGCGATTTCTCCACAATGTGCACTGAAAATCCTCAGACTTTCTTCCCATCAAACATTCCTCTGGAGGGCTTACATTTCTGATGGGCATGGCAAAAGATCATCCCTACCAGTGCTCAGTGAGCCAGACCTTCTTCCAGCTACAGATGAGTCTACATCACCCACTGCCAGCCCCCTTCCTCTTCTCAATAAGGGGGCTGTCAGTGTGAGTGCTAGTAAACCCAAGCTAGAATAATTTGTAGCACTTTAAGCATGTTTGTCCAGTAGGCAGGTTCTGCTCTGTGTGGGGCTCCTCTGCTCCTCTTTCCTAATCAAACACAGCAACAAGCAAGCAAGCAAAAGAACAAAAACTGAACCCTTCTGCCCCATCCTAAGCACTAGGAGGGGAGCCCTTTGGTTCTGGCCCCACCACAGCAACCTGACCCCTCCTTGTAGCAAGCTGTTCTGCTCACAACTTGCTTCCTACTTTCTTGCTCACTCTTCCAATAGTTTTCTAAAGAAATTCCCTACCTAGCCAATGCCCTGGAGCTGGGTTCTCACAGCAGAATTGATTGTTCCCTCTTAAAGGGACAGACGTCCTTGTTATAAGCACTCCATAGTCTGCTCTAAGCTACATCGAAAGCCAAACCAGAAGCATTTGACAGACAACTTTGGGCTACTTTTTCTCTCATCCTGCTAGACCTAAGCATCTGGCCCAGTATCTCTATTTGTGCATCCCGATAGCTATACATAACGCGCAGCTGAAAAGACAGAGTCAGCTTCTCTCTGAAGTCTTTCAGATCCTGTTACTGCCAGGCCTCCAGCGTTCTGCAGCATGCTTGCTCTTTATAGAAGCCGTCAACCTGGCACAACAGAGAGCAGATGGCCATAATGACTTGGCGTAGAGGAGCTGTCAGCCCCACGCTCCCTGCCTCACATGATTTTAACCATGCACCTGGGGAGCACACAGTGGCCTTCTGCCTGTGTGTAGAATTACTACTGATGCCATGCATTGTGACCATGATGATTGTATAACAGGTATTATGCAGTCCTTTAAGGGTTATTCCACCTACCCGCTCCACAATTGGGCTCATGGAACAGGGTAGCTCTGGTGGGCCAGGGAATAATGTAATTTTCACCTCCCTTGACCTCGACTCAGTTATGACTCAAACAGTCTCAAAATAGCTCTGTTGTGCATTGGTCCACCTTTGAAACCACCACATTTGCTAGTGTATGCAAGAGAGGGATAGCCAGGAAAGGTAGGGGGCACTGAATAAGTCAGGGTTGAAGTGTATTGAGAGAGCTGTAAGAAGGCTAAACACCCCCTGCATGAACTCTGCTTGAGGAGACACCATCCCTTTTCTGTATCCTGAAAGTGCTTGAAGGTGGAACTAGCCACAGAATATCTGAATCATAGACATTAGAGCTGGAAGGGACCTCACAAGATCGAGTCCAGCCCCCTGCCCAAGGGGCAGTAAGTCTGCTGGGGTCAAATGATCCCAGCAAGATAAGCATCCGAATGTGTCTTAAAGGCATCCAGAATAGGTGCTTGCACTACTTCTGGGGGGAGTCCATTCCAGACTTTGGGAACCTGGGAGTCTGGAAAGAGCTCTCTGATTCAGGCAGTGAGGAAGAAGCCTGTATATATGTTAGGCAAATGTAAGAGCAGCTAGTAGTGTCTGCATCTGACAGGCATCACCACAGGGTCAGCCTGGAGCCCAAGCTCCTGAGCACTGCCCTCTCCCCGACCCCAACACCAGCCCCTGAATTTAAGGGAAGGGAAAAGCAGCAGCATTCAGCTCCGGCTTTCATACAGCTCCAGATGCCAAGTCTCAGACCCCTCTTTTCGTCTGCTGCTGAATTCATCAAAGGGGTGGGGGAGGAGGGAGAAGATGGGTGAAGAGCAGCAATGCTCACCCCCCAGGCTCCAAAGCTGTGGGCAAGCAGGGTCTCTGGCAGCTCAGAGACATCCTGTCACATACAGAACCCCTAGCAGAAGCTAGGCTGACGCGCTCGAGACCTCACTGGCATCCAGGATCAGGGCAAGGGGGTAGAGCCATACCCATTCCCAGACCATGGTGCATGCACCATGAGCTCTCTTCACTGCTGCACCCTCACTGCCACAATCCTGGATCCACCCATGCAAGAGCTAAACAGCCACAGCCCTCTAGCTGTGGCTGGCACAACCTGTGTGGATCCGGCACAGACATGAACGTGTTACATGTCTAACTGGTACTTAATGCAAAGAGCTGTGCATGCTCAAGATATTAAAACTCTTTTTTTAGCTTTAAATCAGCAAGGACACTACCAAAAAGTCCCTGGGAAAGCCAGTCCCCTAATGCACGCTAAGAGGCGTGTCTTGGAAAGAAATCACATAGTGTAAGCCCTGGTTTGCCTCTACTTCCATATAGAGAAAAGATAGCCTAGCCAGTCAGAAGATGGCAGCAATAACTTCCTGGAACTCGAAGAATCTTCCTAGATCGCGTTACGTTCATGTGTCCTTGGCTCATCTTTGTACAGTTGAAAAACACTGTTACGGGAGCCAGTTAATAGAAACAACCACTTTAACAGAGCAAAACCCGGAGAAACAATTCTGTCCCATTATGTTTAATTGGCGACCTGTTGCTCCAACAGAGCAATCCTACCTACACAATCTGCTGCACTGAGATGCTTTTCAGCTGTGATTGACCTGTCAGTCATAATTAGAGGGGTTTCCTTACCCACAAAAGGCTACAAATTGTTCACAGGCTGCATTAGAAAATGGCCACCAGGAGCAGCAAGGACGCTGACCAAGTGCTGCTCTCCAGACACCTGTTATTACTTCAGCCATTGCAGCTAATTATTTTTGAGTTCTTAAATAGTTAAGCCTTTCAAACTGGCCAGAAAATAAAGGGTTACGTTAGCAGTGGTGGCTGAATGTATCCCACACCTGATTTGGAAACAGGGGTAAGAATAGTGAGGGGTGAGCATTACTATGTATGCCCATGAGTGTCACCGATACCTTTCACATCTTGCTCTGCATTTCTACCTGGCACGCTGGGACCCAGATCAATGACTGGGGTTCCTAGGCAGTTCCACCATGCAGATAAATACTGCTGCTGATAATCTGTGGTTTTAGTAGCAAGCCCTGTCATCTGACCCAGTGCTGAAGTAAAGAGCAAAAAGCTGGCTGATCCGCCTTGCTGCGGGAGATCTGAACCTACTGACATTTGGCTGTCAATTGGGAAGCTGTAGCAGTTGTTTGAAAAGATAGCACAAGCATATATAGCTTGGACAGCACTGGAGTGACCTGTTGGCAACAGGATGTGCTACCATGGTGAATTATTGCTGATCTCACACTGATATTTTTAATAAGATGGAGGCTTTTCTAAAAATCCTCATTACCTATGCAGAGGACATATGTTTTCACAGGACTCTGGCTCATTCTGGCTCACACTGTTCAAGCACAAAGAAAAAGTTCATGCATCTGACTGACATCCATGAAGGATTGATTTGGAAAAAAAACAGCTTCCAGAAGCTGCTGGAACCACTGTAGTGCCCTTAGGGTTGGACTGCCAATGACACTTCCTCTGCCTGAAGAAGGGTGTTTGTACCCAAAAGCTTGAAAAAAATTTTTTCCAATTATTTGATCTAATAAATGATATCAAATTTACTCAATGAACCTTGTCTGCCTATATCCTTAGAGACCAACACAGGTACAGCCAACGCCCCCCAATGATACAATACATTCAGCTTGGTGCTTCTGTGGCTGTTTTCCCTCCTGTTGGAGAGAGTCCTCTCATAAATCCCAAGGATGAAACCTTGTCTAGATCCAGAAAAAGGACACGGGTGTCAAAAAGTGGGATGTAAGGGGAATTAAATGCCTGGTTCTGAAAAAGCCCTGTTCAGCTGAGGCATAAGCCTGGATGCACCCAAGCTCACTGTGCCCCATCCTGCTAGGCTTCTAAGTTCTCCAGGTTCCTGGCTTATGCCTACAATCACCCCGCTCCACACAGGCCAGCATCAAATTCCTGCCTAAATCCAATAGAGATAAAGAAACTAAGCATTGCTCTGCCTGTCTCTGTGGCCAGTCTGATGGTTCTCAGTGCGGGCTTAATGCACACCAACAGTACTGGGCTTCCAACAAAATGCCACTGTGGCCACTGCTTTCTCTTCAAGGTGGCTGCTGGTAGTGCAGAAGGTAGAGGACTGACCCAGGAACTTGGAAACTGGACTTCAGTTTCCTTCTCAGCCTAAGCAAGAAAAGGAGGGTGAGCATTGTAATCACCAGGTTGTAGCACAAGAGAGGTACCACCAATCATCTCCTTCTCTGCCTATGGTTTAAAAGACAATTGTGGCCACCACTGCATTTAACAAGGACCTCAACTGCACACGTGTGCATTAAGCATGCTCTGAGACTGCCTACCTGATCAGGCTCCTCAGGGAAGACCATCAGAGCAAACCTAGTCTCTGGATAGAAATTGTGCTAAAATGAAGTGAGCTGTTCTGCAGTGTCAGGACTGAGACACTTGTAAGCCTCAGGGGAAGAAAGCACATTAATGATCTGGTATTAGAGTGTGGAATGAGAATGAAATTTGAACAAAAAACTGCCATTGCATAGATGGCACTGAACAGTGAGCATTTTAACAGGCCTCTGATAAAGATGTTGTAGTTTGGAGATGCTTTTGGAGACGCTCCTTTACTTAAACTGAAGAGGTTGGGAATTGGGAGATGGTTACTCAGTTAAGCCAGTTAGTCAGAGACACACAGAGGGTTTGCAGAAGTTGTTTATTGCTCCGTGGTTAATGTTTGTTGTTCTTCTCATTTGTGTATGTCTGTGTTTACTGACCCAGCAATCACTACATTGTGCACCAGAACTAAGCAGGAATTTTTTGACTAAACGTCACTTTCGCCAGAAATTGCTGATTAGTTAAAAACCAAAATATTTGATAAATTGCTTTTGAGCAATTTCCTGTGTTAAAAACTCTCTGCAAAGAGTTTTGAAATTGGCAGAATGTCTTCTTTAGATATTTTATAAGGTAAAAAGTTGTATTTTGGACTCCAAAATAACATTTCAGTTTGCAATAAATTTAAATGGATATAAAGCAAAAAACAATGTCATAAAGGACAAGATTATCTCTGTAAAGCACAGCCAAATTATTGGAATGAAAAGTTTTGGCTGACCTAATCTGAAACTTTTGCAAAAACTTCTGACGTTCTTTACTATTTCTCTGAATTTGAGATAGACAAAATGTTGAAAATTTAAATTCTTGTTGGACAGGCAAGCCCAGCTCTCACCCATGCTCAGAAAGAAAAAAATTATGATAAAGATCTGGCTAATATATCCATTTTTTCACTTAAACAGCACTCGTTCACAACCAAAAAAAAAAATTAACAAAATTACATTACATTGGCTTTGACTTCAAATGTTTTTTATACTGTTTCTGAAAAAATGCACAAGTACATTTCCAAACTGCCAAAGAGATGAGGGTGAGAGAGAACCAAGCATCCAAGTCCCCTTTAGCAGCTTTGAAAAACCTCATCCACCAGGTATATTTATAGTATAGTGCAACAATCAGTGTGTATAACCAAGTTCACCTGGTATTTGGGATTAAGATTAGAAGTGATAAAGTGTTTCCTCTCCCAGGATTACTCTTTTCTTTTCTGGGCTTATCACTTAGTGGAATGTGATCTCTTTTCAAGGCACAAGTCTTGCTTATAAGCAGGCTTTTTATAAGCCATCTCTGGCAGATATGAGTTAATAGGATCTACAGAACTCATTGAACTCAATGGGCGTGCCCACATGTGCATTTACACTAGCTTCAATTTACTATGCAATAAATTACTGTTCAGTAAACAGGAATAGGTCAGTGTCTACATGTGAAAGCATTAAAGCGTATTAACACTGTGTGTGGACTGACTTGAGACTGACTAACAACCCAAGTCATTCTACATACACAGTATTACTGCTCAGTAAGGCATCTACACATGTGTTACTGCACAGTAACTAATTGGGCAAGATGCAGGTATCAAATTTATGCTTAAGTCAGCATAAATCACCATATTTACTGCGTACTACAGCCGTGCACATGTGGACATGCGCCTGTACTGTGCAGTAATTTCAGTTGCTGCACAGTAAATGCGCATGTGTAGATGTGCCCAATACATAGCAGGAAAATCTTCCTGAACCTCTATCCCACAGGTAGCTAAATTTTGACAAGGCCTCTGCACAGAAGCGCTTTCCAACCCACCATCCATTGGGTTCATAGTTGTTGACACCAAGGATGTGAAGGCCTCAGATGCACACACTTTTGTAGTAGTTTAAATGTTTTACTCAGGGGAGTGACTTGATGCTGGTATAGTTATAAAGTGGTATAGCCTCTCAAGCGTACACAGTTTATGGATACAAAAGCGTCTTCAGCCAGCATAAACTGTTCCTCTAGATGTACTGATTTAGTGATATCAGATGCTAAACTGACATATTTGAAGGAATACAAAACATGGAGGTAGAAAAGCCTTAACAAACCAGCATCTGGGAACATGGTGAATCAGAAACATGGTGCCAAATTTTCTGGAGCACTACACCACTGAATTTGGTAGCATAAATCCTGTGGACAGTTTATTCCTATTTTCCAGTCCATATGCCGATGCTACAAGGGTCAAAGGGTGCCAAAAATGTGGACTTCTGGTTCACTACAAAAAATGCTTGCTGCACAAAGTCAGTGTCTGCCCTAGCTGAGACCTCATTGAACTCCACTGAAACTCAGGGGGCTGCATGGACCGTAGACCAGAGGAGCACTCAGCCTCCGGGCTGAAGTCCAAAAAATGGCTAATTCAAATAGCAAACCTAAGATGTCTCAGTGTGATTTACTGGTATTATGGTTTATTTAAATATTGCAGGGCAGCCCAGAACTTGTTCAATGCTTTCCAAAGTTCACAGGATCAGGAACCATAGCCAATGCACTCTAGAATAGCACTTTTATTTTGCTTACTTGATGATGAGGATGCACGACTTACCCTCTTAAATGGGTTTCCATGTTTTATGAAATAGATGATAGAAGTTAGTTGCAAAGTAGCTTTGCTTTAGTGGGAACAACTGGCTGGTGAATCAAGATTCTCTTCAGGCTTGATTCACTGATAGGCTGGCTACTTGCACTGTCCTGGCAATGCAAAGTTGCCATGAACCTAGTTTAGCTGTCCAGTTGATCTGAGTTCCCAGATGTTTGGTGTTGTCAAAACGATACAAAGCAGCTGAAACCTACTACCTAGCTGGCTAGTATGCATTATAGCATTTGGCTACATATGATATTGACTCTATTCACAGTGGCCTGATTTTCCTTTCACTTGGTCCAGTTTGATGCTGGCGTGACTCCATTGGCTTTTGGAATTACTGTCCGTCTTTATCTTTGCAATGTGAGTGAGTAGAGAATCCAGCCCAGTGTAGGTTAGAGGTGAATTCCATATTACTTTTGGATTTTTATTCTCTTACTACTGTAGTGGAACTGGAAAGGAAAGCCAGATTTGGTGAGAGACCTGTTTTGGTGCCATGGTAGGGCAGCCATGTGAACTGGGGCAGGGTGAATTCTAGGCCTTGGTATGTAATGCCTGTCTCTTTCCTATAACTCTGCTGACCACATCACTACTGCTAATGAAAAAGCTGTCCCCTTCACTTCTTAATTCTGTCATTCATGCTAATGGCTGTGGAGTCATGTTTTCTGTATGCTTGGGTTCCAGTTTGGCAACTTTTGGGTTGCACGTCCCTAAAGACAGGCAGCAGCTGAGAAAGTGAAACTGAAGCTGCTTTCCAGTCCTGTGTATAACCCACATAGCCCATGATAGCATGTGTTGGAGCGTTCTCTTCTGTCATCAGTGGAAGGAGAATTCACTCCTTTGTTCTTCACTGCAGGGTGAGAGAGACCTGGAGGAGTCCATTCAAAAGTGCCTGTGGGCTGGGCTGGGGTCCTCAAAACAGCTCCATGACTGAGGTAGTGGCCATGGAGAGAAGCCAGCTACCCACTCTTGTTCCTCAGTCAGATGCCGCAAGTTGGAAGCAGGAAAAGAGAAGATTCAACCAGCCCAGCATGGCCTAAAAGGAAGGAAGAAGGCCTGGACTTCACTGTCCAAGGCTAGAAGCCCACCTGGCAACCTCCCCTGATCAGTCTTCCCATGTACTGGAAGCAAAAGGAGTAGTGAACAATGCAGGGTTTGCCTAACAGTGTGTCAGTACTTCACACAAGCAAAAGTTGGGTCTACAACACTCTCCTGATTATTCTTTTGTAAATTTACCTTCCTTCAGTTACCCCAAAGAGCTCCAGTGTGCCCTGGATCACCTGCAGAAGACTGGGGCTGCACCCACCCTGCTTCAGTGTGAGGCTCCTCCTGGGATTCTCAAACAGATTCATTTGTAAGATGGGAAACAATCAACCAAGGAAGGAGGGTCTTTATTAACGCCCTTGGGTTAACTTAGTCACTGGTAAAGCTCCTCCCCTTGACTTCCCTGCCTTCCCACTTCATCCCTGGTTCCTATTTATTCTTCTTTTCTTTTCCTTAATTAAGTGTACTTCCTGCCTAGCCTTTGATTCTTCTGCAGTATAGCATTTACTAATGTCATAATGGCTGTGCCTTCTGTTATTCAGCCAACCACGAAGAAGGCACACCATGTATTCAGAAAGCTGGCAGCAAAGGCTGATGCGCCATCAACCCCCAAAATACCATAGGTTTCACTGGTTCTAACAGAGGCCTGAGTCACTTATTAGGGAGCATCCAAAGGGAGCTCCCACTTTCACAGACCAAAGCAGTCCAGATGAGAGATACCTTCCATTGATTCTGAACAAACTGGACCCTACCTAGGCATCACAGCTACAGTGTTCACCTCTCTGGTGATTTCATCACATGTCTATAATATCTGGTGTTTTCTTAAAGACCTAGCAGCTAGAATCAGGTTATTGCCTAAGCATCTCAGCATTCATCTTTTTAAATGAGTTCTAACCCTCCTACTTGAAGAGAAAAGATTTTTAAAAGTCACAACATCAGAAAGCAAATAAACAGAACCCAACATTTATTATTTTTAAATATCATGGTATTTTTCCCCCAGGGGGCCCTGGCTTGTGTATTTTTCAATGTATGGATTGGCTTCAACTTGTTTAATTATCTCAAGACGCATTGAAATCTGATTTTTTGGCTGGACTCTCAGCCCATTTGCTGTGACATCCTTTAAGTCATGTGTAAAGTCTGCTTGCTTTAGACACTGATTTAATATTAGGTTTTTTTTATTTCAGGTGAAAATTAATAAAAAGAAATGGCATTTCACGACCATCTGTCCCCCACACAGAGGATACTGCTGGCCATCTTTTGTTTCCCATTGCTGCCTTTTTATCTCTGCTATCTGTGTGAGTAGCCAGTACATTTGACCATGTGTTCTTTCTGAGGACCATCCTCTTCTATCATGACCATTGTTGCTGTGATAACAAGGTGTTCTACAAAATGCAGGGTGGTAATATGATCTTTAAAAGGGTGAGTACATAGAAAGAAGCTGCTCAGAGACACAATGCATCTTGGGGTAAATTTGGTTAAGCAAGGGAAATGTTTATCTGAAAGAAAGAATCCCTCACTCATGCCAAGAACCTTGGCAAACAGAGCACTATGAAAACATCCCATATAGGAAGTGAAGAAACAAAGGAGAATTTTCAAATATGGGAGACTCATTGTTAAAAGAAGTTGTTGGCAGAATACAGGCATATGTTTCTGTGGATTTGTAACAGCTATGATATCATCCCCTAGGCTACACAAATAGTCATGAAAGAGAAGATAACGAGAAACCCAATGAACTTGGTAAGTGAATTCTGGGACCTTTTTTCTATTGTATTTTAAACAGTATTAATGCACAAAACGGGCACTCCCCAGCAGTTTTATGTGAGGCTTTAGGGTATGAAGGAAACAACTTTCTCATTTCTGCCCCCTGACTTCCTGGGCCTTTTGGAAAAATGTAACTATGGATAACCCTTCTTGAGGGAAAAGCACAAGCTCAGAATGACAAGCACAGCTGCTACTACTCTGAATAAACTGATAAAAGAATAACAAATGCTAAGTCTCCCATGCTCCGTGGCTTCTGGGCACCTAATAAATAGCACTACATGTGGAAATCTTTGGGCAAGGAAGTTTGATTCAAGGACAATCCTAGGGGATATCAAAATACTGTACTCTACTGTATGTGTCATATAGAGGTAGGGGGCGGCTCCTGCCTGGTGTACAGCAAAACTCCCATTGACTTAGTGATTTTAGAATCAACCATATTTTCTGTTCCCTTGAAAAATCTGAAGATGTCTAACTAAATGAGCAAATGAGGGATAAAGGAATAAAGCTGATAGCATATTCAGACACTATGAATCAGTCCATTAATAACTGCTGTGATCTATAGTTATCAGTGACCTCCAAGAGAACAAAATGAAGGACACTGTGCTGAAGGTTGTTTGCATGAGAGTTCGGTCCTCAGGTAGGTCTGGGGCTGAATCATCCCATCCAAGACAGAGGAGTGGGGAGAGAAGAAAAGCAAAGGAACTTTTTTTGGGTAACAATCTATGCACAATTCTTCGCTGGTGCTTAGATTTAACAGAAACCTGCAGGAATTGAGCCTCATCATGTTTCCAAGAGAAAAGCTGAATGAACAGCACTGTCCTTGTGATTGTTTCAATGACACAGAATAATATGCCGCAGAGATGAGACGGACGAATGGTAAATCTCCGGCTAAGAACAATGATGATGAAAGTATAGAAGTGAAAATTCATTACTTGAAACTGCTCAGGAGCTGTCCTGAGGGACTTGCTAAGCTTTCTGTGTTGCTTTAACCCTTTGTGTCCAGCTCCAATACTTCATTATTTTTAGCATTGAATGTACATCCCTCCTTTTTCTCAGAACATCCACCTCTTTCCTTCTTGGGATAGAATACTGTAGAAGGCAGGGTAGATTTGTAGCATATAGACTAATTAAATCAGATACACACACACACACACACAAACACGCACACACATATATGTATGTATATAGCATAAACTTCCATGAGCCACAGCTCACTTCATCAGATGCCCTGAAAGGACATGCACAGAGTAGCATATAAAGTAGAGAGAGTGATCCGAATATAAAAGGGAGGAAGGGAAGGAGGAGAGAGAGGGGAGGGGGAGAAAATCCCGGGAGAGACAAACAAACAAGGAATAGATCTCCAGGAACTAAAGTGTCTCAAAAGCTAATCCAGGTAAAGGGATAAAGAATTCATAGTCCCCATTTAAAAAAACATCCAATCCATGGGTGATGTACACTATGTAACTCTGAAAATGTGTAGTGTTACACTTTTCTGTTCTCAGCTTCTTGAAAACATAGACTAGGCAGAAGGCAAAGCATGGTGCGACTTTATTTGCTTTAGAAATGAACCCAGTAATAGTTGCTTGTGTTTCCAACAGCTCATGTGGAGGAGGGAAGGACAGCTGAAACAGAGAGAGAGTCCAATGTTACAGGTAAGGCCCTTCTATCCTGAAAGGAGAATTCCCTGTCCCTCTGAGTGGAGGGTTATGTTTCTGCATGAAAAAGTGTAGTTCCTTGTGACATAAGAGTATCTCACCG
Organism: Crocodylus porosus; assembly: GCF_001723895.1. Taxonomy (NCBI): domain Eukaryota; kingdom Metazoa; phylum Chordata; order Crocodylia; family Crocodylidae; genus Crocodylus; species Crocodylus porosus. Next base: position 6,121,596 of record NW_017728929.1, on the reverse strand, counting down.
GGTCTGTCAACAGTTGGTGATGCCTACCAGGGACCTGCATGGTAACCCAGGGATGGGTGTTCCCAACATGCTTGGTCTGGAATCGAAATGGAGTTGTACAGTTCACTGTAGAGATGTAAGACCATGAGTTGCTCCTTTAGTGGCTGTTTAGAGCTGGAACCTGAACCAAGGTCTCTGGTTAACCTGATTCACAAGATGTGCATGCTAGTAGAAGCCACACCAGCAGGGTGGCTGGCAGCTCTGACATATTAAGTCAGCTAATTGGGTATTTCAATGCGTTAAAAAATATCTGTGAGAATATGCATTGATTTAGCTAAAGTAAAATGTTTCAGTATTTTGTACCTATCCCATGGACAAATACTGCACTACAAAAGAAGGTTGACTACACGTCTGGAAGCATCTCAAGGACACCAGCTGTGCTCCACAGTAAAATAGTAGGGTTGCTAAAGAGAAATGATGATGATATGAGCTGGGTTGCTAAACTTTAGCTCTTGTATGCTAGTAGTCTAAGAGATGTTCTGACTAGCATCAGTGTAGGCTCTGGGAAGTGAAAATTAACATGCTGTTTTGTAAAACCTGAATGAATATATCCAGGGCCCAATTATGCCTGTAGATCCTGCTTTGTGGTGGCAACGTACAGAATACTGCTGTCCATTAGGGTTGTGTGAAATTTCTCCGACTGTTTCATTTCAATGCTGTTTAGACTCATTTCGAGCGCGAAACAGCAAAATCGAAATGAAATGGAATGAGGGCAGTCGAAACATTTCAAAATGTTTCAAAAAGTTTCGAGTTTCAAAGCTGAAGCTGGGCTTACCTGCAGGGAAACAGAAAGTAAGGAGAGGGAAGGGGAAGAGGCGAGAAGGATTCAGTGAGGGTGCGCCGTAACACACGTGCTGGAGAAGAAGCTCCTGCAGGAGACAAAAGAAAGGCTCTGTCACAGTTTGGCTGCTGAGATGCTGGGGGTGCTACTGTGCTGCTCACTAAGTTATTACTTTACCTGTTATTATTTAAAGTGGTGGACTGAACTGAGGCTACAGGGGACAAGAAGGCCTCATTGGGACACACTACCGTGTTGTGTAGAGGCCCTAGCACCAGTGAGGGTGCATCTTAATACACACAGCATTACCCATGTCACAAGTTTTGCTTGTCAGCAGCTTGAGGTTCAGTTTCCCAGAAACCCCTGCACCTATCTCCTTGAAGCTTGACAGACTTCATGCCCTCAAAAGGAGTTACCACCCTGCTGTTTTCATCCAAATCTGCCCAAAAAATGACAAAGTCATAGGCAGTTTCATGCTTCCCCATTATAGCCTATGGGCAAAACATTGAACCAGCACTGAAACAGTGAAACAGCTTCAATGAAACAAAACAGAACAGTGCTCTCAAAATGAAATGACACTTGAAACAAAACACTGTCCCGTCGAAACGGCGAAATGGAAGTCAAAACTAAACAGTGCTGTTTTGCACAGCCCTACTGTCCTCAAGGGGAGCCCTGAGAGGGATTCTGACTCAGGACACCTTTTGATTGGTTTCTATTAATGATTCTCAAACAGGACACCACAGCACCCTAGGGTGCATTGAGATCCTTTCAAGTGGATCACAGGGGCCACACAATGTTAGCACTGTTAAATGTGATTTATGAGGGCATCTCCCAGAGGGCAGCTCCAGATGAGCATGCATGTGCATTTCCCTGGGAAACATTCCTGCACCCCTGCTCTGGCATGCAGCATATTGCCCTGGGTGTGGTAGGGGAGGTGGGGGCCAGCACCTGGGCTTGCCCCAGCAGCCTACCTGAAGTCTTGGGGGCTTCCTGGAGCTGCAATGGCAGCAATCCAGGTGCACAGAAACTGGCCGGCAGCCAGAACATGGCTCTGGCTTGCCAGGCTCCAGTTTCAGGCAGTACATGCTGCAGCCACATGCACTACCCCGCTATTTTTCTCCATGGATTTTTAGATACCGGGATTGCCCAGCATGCAGGGGTGAATTCAAGGGGATGGAGTAGTACTTTTGATGGCTGGTCACACAAAGTTGAACACCACCTTTGGGGCAGTGGCAGCTGCATTTCTATTCAGGCAGCAGTGCGAAAGTCAACTGACTTTGTGGCTCATTGCAATCTACCTGATCCCTTCTAACCTTTTCATTCCAAAGGTGTTAATGACCGTCCTTCCTTTTTAATGGTCTTGATGTTCCACTAATCAAGATATCTTTTCTTCTACAATTCTGGTGTCTGCTAGCTGCTCCTGGTAATGGAGCATCTATTTTATAGCCCTTCATACTGTTCTTAACTCTAGCTGAAAACATTAACTCGGGTATGTATATGTTAACTCAGGTGACATTAACACAGGTATGGAAATAACTTTCAGTGATGTGCTAGATGCCCTGTCATAATGCTCAAAAGGCTAGATTTGTTTTATGAATCTGAAAGAGATGTACATTTAATTCTAATGACTACAGGGCTAATGAAACAACAACTTTTGATCTATTTTTTTTTTTTGCAAAATGATATAGCAAATTAATGCACATTTCAATAAAGTTATATTTGCTTTTGCTTCAATCTTAAACTGAAAAATATAGCCCTAGGTCCCTAGCATATTAGTAAAGCTTCTTGTTTATTTCTACTGGAAAAAAATATGAGCTATGTTATATGTGATGATGCATCAGGCCACTTGCCCTCTCCTCTTCAAAATCCAAGATCTCCCCATGTCAGCATCCATTGTTTTTCCTTCAAGCTATTGGCCTAATTTTTCCTTCAAGCTATTGGCCTAAGGAGCACTTCCAGTAACTTCAAATAGACAGAAGCAGCACCATCAGAGATCTCCCGCTGTTGGGGACTAACCTTACTTTAATGTCTAAGCCACATTATAAGGATGAGTTCACTTGTGAGTGATTATGAGGAACTAGTAACATAGGTCAAACTAATGGTTCCAATCAGCCTCACTGGACTTCTCCTCCCACCTTGGAAAGGTCAGCAAGAAAAAGAAAGCTTTGCAAAATGTCCTGAAGGTCAGCGAGACCGTTTCCGTACAGACAAAAGGGAATAAAATTCAAGCACTTGACAATCCTTCAAGGGAAATGTTCTGCTCTCTCCCTCTCTTCAGTTAAGAGAGGTCATCAGTGACTGCAGCCACCTTAACATGAGCTCTAGAGAGGATGGACCTGCCTGAATAAAACTCTCACTTCTGCACTATTCCTAGTGCAGTCTAAGAAACATACAATTGCCAATGAATAAAGAAAGGAGAAATATTAACAAATCGAAATTAAAAATGTCTGGAGGTGGGTGTGTAAGAAGGATGTATAAAAAGAAAAGAAAAGAAAAGAAGCATGTCCCATACAACAGCTTTCTTTGCCTCAGGAAGGTCTCGGTTCTCATCCTATGTCCTGAATTGTTCTTGGTATCAAGAAACACTGGCTTTGATGTGGCCATTATTCCTGGCCTCTGCACCAATGTATCTAAAAAACGTATATAACCCCTAATCACCCGTAAGATTTGAGCACCAGAAGATTTGGGCTTTGATGTAAATCTCCTCATAATACTACCATGAGCTGAGGAAGTGATATTTTGGCATTTCACAAACTAAGAAATTGGTCCAAAATCACACGCAGAATCTTTGATAGAGCAGAGAATTGAAACTAAGTCTCACAACTTAGCAGTTAGTACTCTAACAATTAGACCTTCATTCCCTGCAATGCATGATGAATATAATATATATCCTTCAATACGATATATGATATAACTGTTTTATACCAGACATAACTATTATAGTCAGTTAAAAAATCACTAAAAAAAGGAATATAATGTTATGACAGAAATTTTGTCAAAAAACAGGTTTTTAATCAATGAAAAATTTCCCCCCAAAATTACTGGAATGTATCATTTTAAAAATCATTATCAACATGAATTCATCCACAGACTAGATTGTGTTAAGTATGGTCTCATCAGAGACTCTGGAGCCTTGAAGGCAAATATGGGGCGCACAAATGTGACGGAGCCAGAAAAAGGACATAAAGAAGGACAATGAGGAAAACAATCTTCTCTGGCACAGTGGGGTATGGGGTGTTTGGGAAGACTAGAGAGGAAGAGGCCACAAAAGTCTGCAGGAGAGGGCACTGATATAGAGAGGAAAGGCCGTGCTTAAAGGGAGTTGTCTAGGATGAAGCACCAGGATTGAATGGTAGCCTTGATGTGGTGGCAGAAGAGAGGAACACAAAACGGCACCAGAGATGCCAGCCTTGTTGAAGAAAGGTTGGTGGAGTTCTTGCAAGAATGACTAGAGAGAGGCTTGTTTCACTAGCCACGGCCGTGGGGGATCTGACATGGGGGTGGCCATGCGTTGGAGGGACTGGGGGGTTCTGCTTGCCTGAGCTCTGAAATGCTTGAGTACTTAACTTCCCTCCCATGTGCCTCTTTTCAGAGTGCTTCTTTTTCTTCCTTCCAGCCCAATTACGATGACTCTCTAGCTGGGCTATCAGCAGGAAATGAACCTCAGACTTCTGAATCAAAAAGCACTTGCCTCTCCTGCTTGAGCCAAAGCACAAACTCCCTCAGGTAGCACCATTAATGTGTACCCAGAAATATCACCTGTCCCTTCCCCTGGATCTTTCCCTGACCCCTCCTCTGCTAAATACTGTAGTTCCAGCTTGGTCCAGCCCAGCTAGGAGAGAAGGGTTCAGAACTGGAATATCAGGTCCATGGCAGGTGTGGACAAAGGTATATTGGCAAAGCAGGAAACTTGGACAGTCATTCATGCTATTTCTGGATCTGCTGAGGAGAGGCTTAGCACTGGATTTGCAGGCAAGCCTAGAAGCATATCAACTGTCTGTGCTTTGGAAGGAGCTCAGAAAAGGACAAGGAGGGGCTGCAGATCAGGAGCATATTGGAGAGAGCTATAGAGAAATCAGTGGGTGCGTCTACGTGAGATGCTTACTGTGCATTAGCATAATAACACTGCGCAGTAGCATGGCAGTTAAAAACTGTGCAGTAGCCTACTGCACAGTGTTATTGGGCTAATTCACAGTAAGCATCACAAAATAACCGTGCCAGCACTACTGCGCAGTAATTCTAGTTACTGCGCAGTAACTCTAGTTACTGCACATTTAGTTAGTACTTTATTAAGCAAGTACTAAACTAAATCCACAGTATCTAAGGTTCATTAACAAATATGTAGATGTACCCTCTGCATCTGTCGGCAGTACCAGCTCCTCAGCCAGAGTCAGGGACAGCAGTGCTACCTTAAAATTACTGTGGGAGAACCAAAATACTCCTAAAACTCCAGAAGTGAAACCAAAAACTAGTAGCCTTTGAACAGGCTGAGCTCTCTTGCTGCAAACCTGTAATTTGGTAGCATAGGCCAGCATTGGCGTGATAAGCAAGTCCTGCAAGCATGCAAAATGGTCTAACTGTGCTGGAGAGCCCTTCAACCCACAGGTGTTCACATTCCCCTGAGACCAATGTCCTGCTGCTGGCAGCTCCAGGGCAGGATGGAGGCCAGAGATAAAATTAGAAAGGTTTTGTGTGCCAGCACCTTCTCTAGATTGCAGGGGCAAGCTAAGCTAGGTTCGCTCATAATTGCTAAACCATACAGCTGTACTCCCTCTCCTGCCTCATTTTGTGGGCTATGAGAGCGTCAACCCCGGCAGAACTTTCACGGCTTTCACCTTTTATTAGCGTTCCCAGGTGAATACAGCCTCCCGAGGCTGTGTCCTGCATTCTGATTGGTGGGCCAATCGATTTGTTGTCACTTAAAGTGTCTGATTTTTTTTTCTGCATTTTTGTTTCTGTCGCTTTGTCCATTAAGTGGTTTTGGAAAAGCGAATCCACCTGAAAACGGCTGCTAATGCCATGCCTACCCCAACCTTCACTCTGGCACACAAAGTCAGCCTTTCATTCACAACTACCCGCTGTCCCCCTCACTCCTTCTGTATTTTGTTTTGTTTTGTTTCTAAGTGATTTTTTCAGCTTTAAATTTCTACTTAAGCTGAGAATCAAAGAGAAATCCTTTTAAGGAATGTGCAAGCTTCAGAAAATAAGTTCCCCCTCGGGTAACAGTGCTGTTAGGGGGATTTGAGCACAGATGAGTGCTTAAATCCAAAAGGGCAGAGGGAAGGGAGGGGGAGAGGAGAGCACGTCCTGAAACTAGAACTGTCCTCTGAAAGGAGGCTCTTTCCTTGCATTTAGGAAATGAATCCGCTCCATGATTTCCTTTCAAAGGTGACTTGTAACCTATTCATCAGGGTAGCTTTTGGCAGGGCACTAATGGTGCAACTGGCAAAGTCAGCCACAAGTTTTGTGTGTGTGTGTGTGTGTGTGTGTGTGTGTATTTGTGTGTGCCCTCGCTTTGGGTGACAGGGAGCACTTGCCTTTCCAGGGGTGGAAAATAAACACTGCGATCGCAGGAGAAGCAGCAGCAGCAGCTCTGCATGAGAAAGGGAGCAGTGGAAATGCTCTGATGGGTACCATGGAGTTTAGACAAGATGCCAGTTCAGTCTCAATCGATATGCTTCTCATAGTCCACCCCGAGAAGACGACGACGGTGCAAAAGGTGCAGAGAGACAGACAGATGGAAATCAGTGCCTCGCACCAAAAGCAAGGTAAAGCAATATCTGCAGTTGTTGTGATAGAGGGGCGCAGCTGCAGTGCATGCCAACTCAGGAGCAAGCAAACTGTAGAATACAAAGCGGAGCATCAGCTCTGGGGGAAGAGCAGGGTTTTTTCTCTTCCCCTCACCCACCAACTTAAAGGTATATGCAATAAAATCCCAAATCTGCAGACTCCCTCCTAGAACTTTCCTGTTTTAATTTAGCTTCATTGATTCCTTCTAGCAAGCAAGGGCCTGTGCACATGTGAGGGCCAGTGCAATGCATGGCTCACATGACTCAGTGCAGGTAACTCTGTGGGCAGCACCTGAGTGGAAAGCAGAATCGGGCTAGAAAAATTACACAGTAGCTGTTTCGAGGGCTATGCTTGCAAGTATCCTGTATGACTGCAGGGCCTCCAAAGGGTCGTTCAGCTTTGCAAGGGGGGAGCAAAACTGACCATGTTGCAGTTATTTAACTCCAGATCTATGGCTATCACAAAGAGATGCACATGCAACAGTGTTATTTAGTGTGTGCGCGCGAGCATGTGTGTGCGTGCTTTGTCTCCGAAGAATGTCAACATGAGCCATTTATAGCGATGGTGTGTGGTAATCCCCCGTGGCCTATCTTCTCTCCCCCAGGGCATCTTCCAGACTCTCCTGGAAACCTTAAAAAGCAGGGGCTGTGTTTGCAGAGAACTGGGAGACCCTCCCCTCACAAAGCTCAAAACAGCAAAAGCTAAATTGGTGCAACCTGGTTTAACCCTGGGAGTTTGGGAGAAAGCCAGCTCAGTCAGAGAGGTGGTTTCAAATTAACAAGAGCTTGAGCTATCAAGCATGCTGATGGCAAGGAGAGTCAGATCTGTGCTTCATTTACCAGTGAGTTAAAAACAATCCAAGTCCAAATGAAACCAAGAAAGGAGAGACCAAAGTCCAGTTTTCTTAGGGGACATTATAAGTCTTTCCTTACTGTATTTCAGCACCTCTGCACTATGGCAGTGGGGGTTCATAGAACTGTAGAAAATGAGGTTTGAAGGGACTTAGTCCAGCCCCTTGCTCAAAGCAGAACCATCCCCAACTAGATCATCCCAGCAAAGGCTTTGTCTAGCCAGGTATTAAAGCCAGGTTCTATGAATCGTCTCAAGAAAACAGGTAACGATGGATGATATGTCTAGTATAAGCTTTCATTACATTTGATTTCTGCCAATTCCAAGGACCAACTCCAATAAGGATTTAGGCGCTTCAGCATCTGAGTTAGGCATCTGGCCGCACAAAACAGAATGCAAACTCTGTGTTAAGGACCCAGGCTCCCTATGAAGTGCACAGGGACAACTAGGAGCCTTGGAGTAGGACCTGCAACAGACAGGAGGCTGCACTGGTAGCTGCCTGCACTCAGTACACTTGGCATCCAGCTCCCTAGCAATAGCCAATACAGAAGCACTGGGGATGGAGGCAAATCTTAAACCTTACACCTACCTGGCTCTGGGCTTTCCACGCTGGATCTACAGGAATGAACCATCTCCCGGAGGAAGTTGTCTGCCCTAAGTTATACCAGGAGCTGAATGGGGCTCATACTCGGGATCACAGGCTTTAGACTTAGGTGCCTAAACTCTTTCTAAGTCTGTCTAAATTCTGTCAAATCTTACCGTAACTAACCAAGTCCTTTCAGCTCTGTGCCTATGGCCCCCACTGCTTTTCAACTTGCTTATTCCCCCAGTCAGTGGCTGAGGCAAAAAAAGTTATGGAAATCTCAAGAATGTTTTCATTTGGAAGGAATTGTGTTTAAAAAATGGCATGCCATTTTGTACCAAAAATTCTGAAATTGAGGATTTTTTCTCTTTTTTGCACCTCTTTTCCTGGGAGTCAGAGCTAAAAAAACAAAAAATGTAAGTCTTTCAGTTTTTTGTTGCAAGGGAAACAAAAACTCTCCATGATAACCTTTGTTTTAGGAAAACAGCCCCTTTTTCTAAACTTAATTTCCAAACACTGCAATCTCCCTTTAATTCCCTGCCTCTAGCAAGTAGCAGTGATATACCACAGAGGATTTCTTTTTTTCAGTTACAGTAGATTATGCTCTTTAAGCATTTGTGATTTGGACTACTTAGAGTGAAAAAAGAAAGTTATACAGGCTCTAGCAGCAGTGATAGGAGACAGCATGGGAAGCAACTTTATGGGGGACTAGGTGGGAGGAAAGACGTAGAAGAAATAAGTAGCAATTTTGAAAAGTAGACAACTTAGGAATTAATTATTCCTGCAACTAGTTCACTTGCATAAGGTGGTAATAGCTGGGTAATTTCCTCTTATGTACTTTTTATGTTAATAGTGTTACCCAAGGTAGACTCTGGAGCCTGAGTAGACCTGAAGGAAATGTCAATTATTTTTGTATGGTAATGAAAAATATGTGTAAGGTATCTTTTTTATATTTAAAAAAAATTGTACCTAGAAAGGGAAAAATGTCCAGATTTTGCATGCTATTTCTAGCCAAAATGTTCCCTTTTCAAAAACTGAGTATTTGTCTGAAAATATTTAGCTAAATATTTTTCATTTGCAATGTCTGGTTTTGTTAATAAACTGCAAAGTATTGACCCACATAAAAATCTCTGATTTTTTTTTCTTTATGATAAAACAGGTCGTTACTGAAAACCTCTCTGTTGAAGAAGGCTGATGATTCCAGGGGTGCTGACAGACACACAGGTCCCTGCTGTAACTCATGGTGCTTTCCATAAAGCGTCATGAGTTAGAGTGAGCCCCCTAACCCAACAGACACATTCACCAGTTGTTTCGGGGGGGGGGGGGGTTAAGCCTGCCTTTTCTACAGATGAGGTTGGGCTGATGCAGCCCTCCTGCCCCCAGTCAGCATGGAGGGAGGGAGGGGGAGCTGGAGAGTAGGGTTTTCCTGGCCTGAACTGAAGAAGGGAGGCAGGGGCTGAAAGGCAAGGGGAGCTTCCAATCCACTCGGCCCCCACTCCAGCTCAGGCCAGGCAAACCCCAGCCTGCAGTTCCCTCCTCCTCCCTTCTCCCCCTCCTGACAGCACCAGGGGCAGAGCTGGACTGCATCAGCCCAGCGCAAATCACACTAACAAACTAACCCTAAGCAACAAAAGTTCCCTAAGGTCCTCCACTTCAGAGCACCTTCAGTTGATCCCTCATTTAAGGAGGGTTAATTTGTTGCACAATTTTTAAGCACTCTGCAGCCATGCACTTCTATCACAACATGGCTGTAGAGTGCTTTGGGCGGGGGAGGTATCACATGATAAATGTCACTTCTGTCAGTGCCCCAGGGGTACAACTCACCTTCATAAACAACGTGAAATGCTCGTGGGAGGTAGCATTGTTCAGTGCCAGTCTGAAGGTCTGGATTTTAATCCTGACCTTCTGAGGAAGTCAGGGTATGGACAAATGGACACTTGCAGAAGCTTAGGGAGGTACTGCTCAGGACTGCATGGCAGCTGTAACTGTTACATGTAATGATACAAAGGAACTGAATCACCTCAACTTTGACCCTGAGCAAGGTTAAAATTGGAGCAGTTTTGCTTTGCTAATATCTCAGCAGTGAAGTAGTTACGCTGCAACAGCTGCCCCCTCGCCCAGAGCAGCAGCTCCCCCACCGCACTTGGAACTGCTACAAATGTCCACACCTTTGTTTCTCTTTAGGCTTCAGTGTCCTCAGTTGTAAAATGGGGATAATGGTACTAACCACCTTTGTAAAGTATTTTGGGATCTGTGCATTTAAAAAATAGGAACAAGGAATTACAAATTTTTATTTTAGGTCTTGCCCTGTTGATGGCCTCTCAACTTGTTTAGAATATCCTTTCTAGATGAGTTATTGTGAGTTTTCTAATCTTTTCCAGACAGAGATTTTCTTCTAACAGCCTTCCAACATGCTACTTCGGGAATCTAACATTTAAATGCACTCACAGTATGTTCTGGAACAGTTTAGAAACTCTAAGTAGGAGAGGGGAAAAAAAGAGACTTTCTTATAATCGTTAGATTTACATCAAGGATTGTGATAACCCATTAAATACATGATATAATCATAATACTTATGGCAACAAGTTATGAAGTCATAAATTATTTGACTGTAAGAGAAAGCAGAAAAGGAACCTGGCTTCAGAAGAAGAAAGGAAAAACATCTTCAAAAATAGCAGAAGAAGGAAAACGTTGGTCTGATGTTTTCATACCAACCTTCTCCATCTTCCATCTTCTGAAAGAAGCTCTCAACGTTCTTAGATGGGGAAAAATAGAAAGAGGCAACACAACCAAACCTAAAATAAAGGCAAAAGTGTTCTTCTGTGAACTTTTTTTTGGGTACATGAGACTGTTGAGATGTTCTTTGTAATATTTTCCTGGCCCCTCTAAATCAATGGAAAGTTTGCTTCTGACTTCAGCAGCAGAAGTGGGACAAAGAGAGCTTCTCATCCAAGATTTCCCATTGGCCAATGTTGAACAGGCTGCCAACAAGCAAAAAACAATATTCTGTGAATCTCACACTCTTGCTTTCTATTTTTGTAGATTATCAAGTTGATGGAAATGCAAACAACAGATCAGGGCAACCCAGAGAAAATCACCTTCGTGGTACGTTGTCTTCTCATTTCGTATGTGGAAAGAGTCATGCAGTTGACAAACCAGCCCACATGCAAGAAAATGCTTTGTAGACTTTTGCTGGCCAGCTATGTCTCTGCAAACCGCCCCTGCTTGTAACAGCTCATCCAGTTGCTAGGCTTTAGCATATTTGATAGATCTGCATGGTGAGGGTCCTTTCTGGCATGGCTTTCCCCTTGTTCAAGTATAATGGGCAGACTGCCAACTTCGTACTTCCTTGTCCATGGTAATCAGGATGTGAGCTGCATGTATGTGCATGGGATATAATGGAGGGCCAGGTGCTGGGCACACCATTGCACAATTGCATCATACTTAGCAAGGAATGCTCCTGAAAGCTAGTACAACTTGCACAGTGTCCTTTGGGTGACTTTCCTAGAACAGCTGCTGACAAGGGAAAACTCATTGGTCCAAAGGGCTCTCTCTGCAATGAGTGCCTCCAGGATACATGTAGATCACAGGGGACCAATGGGATATGGAGACTGAAAACTCTCCCAACTCTGCTGAGAAGGAAAAGCCTTCATTGTCTCAGTCCCCCTGGAAAAGTTAAGTACAAACTGTTAGAAAAAACACCCCAACTGTCTAGTTCCCTACACAGGTTTATTGAAATGTTCTGACCCCTTAATGAATCTCTGAGCCTTTACTCTTCTATCTGACCTGGAACGCCCCCCAGTTACTCTCACCAAAGCCATCTCTCAAGAGCTTACCATCAACTGCACAAATCTGTCCCATGGTTTGATTACGTCATATGAAATGCGATCAGACCATTACTTTCGTTTATGGTCTAGTGGAGAAAAACAACTGAAAGAAGCGGTGACCAACAGGTTAATACTACTGATGCCACATAGATATCCTGCCACAGAACAGCTACTAATGCTGCATGAAACCCACGTATATTACTGATCTGTTGCTGGGTATAAATTCTGATCCACCTCTCACCAAAGTCCATGAGAACCAGATTAAGTCCATAGATTATAAGAAAAAAGGAATATCTCACGGTAAAGTTCACCTATATTGATATACCTGGCTGTATACACAGGCAACACCTGAGCAGAAAAGCACAGGTTCCAAGAAGTGGATAAATATGAATATCTTTACAGTTCTCTCTTCCCCTGTCTTCATGTTAAATAGGAATTTCAATGAGAGCTGCATAGTAGAGGTCAGGAAATTTACTAGGGATGGAGAGGACAGAATTAATTACCCACCACACAGTACTGACTTCATTATCCTGAGGATTTCAGTGCAAATCTGCATATCAGTACATTTTCTTCTCAGCCTGTCTTCAGGACAGAAGATGAATCCCCTTGAGGATAATTAAGGCTTCCTGATGCCAAAAAAAAGAATGGTGAGGGCACTTAATGTTCCAGCACGAGAGGGGTTAATGGATTCACTCCTGATTAGCCAAATTTGTGTCTTTCTGAAGACTCTGACACCACAAAGCAGCTGGTGCTGCTGCAATATTTACAAACTGTATTACATAAGCAGGGATTGAACCACATTAAAATAAACATGCTGCTACCATATACTGTGTAACAAAATCACATAATTCACAGGCCTGATCCTTGTCAGCCATGAGTTACGAATGGTATCTGGCCTTCTGGATGAACTATTCAAGCGAGGTTCCTTCTGGTGGCTGACAGGACACGGATCCCATGACAAAGAGTGAGGGATAACCCTTGTGCCCTGGCCAGCATTCATCCTCAGTCAAACAGGTTCTAACATTCAAGGCCGTACGTGAGCTATTGCTTAGCCGTAAATGGCATTTGCTGACTGCGCTAGCTGACTGTCATCGCAACCCTGTGGGGAGGATTTATGTTGTTTTAGTATAGTGTGTAATACAGCAGCACCTAGAGGCTCTGACAGAAATCAGGGCCCTGTTAAGCTACCTACGTACATCTTTCCAGGGAGAAATGGTCCCTGCCCCAAAGAACTTGCAGTCTGAGCTGAGACAGAACAGAGGAGAAAGGGAGGAGTGGGAACTCCAGGTTGCACATCAAGCAGTATGAATGCAATGCAGGCCTCTCAACTCGCAGCCCAGTTCCTATCTGAACCAAAAGATTTCTCCTCCTCGTCTGCACCCCTTGAACTTGAAAACATTCTAGGAGTGCCTCTCTAGGCACCTAAAGATCAGGTGTGCTCATTGGTACATTTTCAGTTTACCTGTAGTAATCATTTGCGTGGGTGGGTGGCTGTTTGTGCGAGGGTTTGCCAAGCAGAAGCGGCTGAAGAAAACTGGACTGCATTCTCTGTGTTAGCATAGTATGTTCTGATGTAAACTAATGCATTCAATGCCAGTCCGGCATTTTCAGATAGTCCTCCTGTTGCCATTTACTTTCTCATGCCAAGACTCATCCGCCAGTGCCTGAATTACATAGATTTTTCCCGGGTTAGGTTGTAGCCGTGTTGGTCTAAGGACACAGGCAGACAAAATTCTTTGGGTAAATCAAACTCAAATAGTTGGAAAAACTCTTTTCAAATTTTCAAATGAAAGAATTTTTCCGACTATTTGAGTTGGTCTAATAAAAGATATTGGATTTACCCAAAGAACCTTGTCTGCCATAAATTCTTCCCAGCACTTTGGTTCACACAACTTTGACTGTAAGACCCTAGGCTTTATTGGCATGCTTATCTATCACTATATCAAGTTTTCCTTGCAAGTTACAGAATGGAATCAGGGGAGGATTTCTTGTCCTTTTGCTATTTATTTCATTGCTGAACCACACTGATAGATACAATCTGTCCCTGTGTTGGGCATCCCATTGGTGTCTTCTAGTCACTGAGATATCTTCCTCATCTATGCAGGACTGCAAGTTGAGACACACACTTCCGAGCAGACACAAGTCATTACCTCCTACACCAATGAAGGTATGTCCTGGGTCCAATGATGTGCTGTGGCAAGGCTGAAGGCATCTCCTATTCATGCTTTTATGGGAGAAAATGTACTCAGAACACTATGGAAATAAGAGACAAGCCTGAGATTTCCTTATCATCTCAATGTGAAGGGTTAAGAATTTGAATAGTCACTTCATAATTCTTTCCTAATTCCTGGGCTCAGTGTACACACACAAGGGTGACCAGCACAGCTACATTGTGGGGAAGTGGGTTGGGGGGGTTAAGTAAAATAAGGTTTACCATAATGTTTTGCCAGCATATCTATTCCAGCAACATAGGTGTGTAGTGTAGAGCTTGGCTATCATAGACAACAAGAAAAGTAGCAGGAGCTTGAAAACAAAATAATTTCTTTGGGTTGTATGATGGCACCATCTTAGTTTAATGCATCACATACATATTTTGAGTACTAATGTTTCTATTTAGAGATCTCTTGATCCTTTAAAATGGGGGGGAGAGGGTTGATTAGAGAGAGTAAAAGAGCTCATAAAAACTTTGGGGATTGTTTTTGCCTCACTAATGTTCTGTGGAATTTTGGTATTAACCTTTCTAGACTTTCAAAAAAGTATCTTTTAAAGTTTGAGCCTTTTCAAAACTGAAAACTTTCAACTTTGAGGCAAAAAAATTCCATTCTAATTTTAGCTGGTCCCTTTGCAATTGGCAATGCAGAAGAAACAAAGTCAGAAAAAATGGGAACTAAAATAAAAGAAAAATGGAAAAATAATGGATGGGAAAAAATTTTGTTTGAAAATCTGACAAAATTTGGGGGGGAAACCCCAATATGTTTGCACAAAAATATCTATTTTGCAAAGCAGGTGGAAGTTATTCACCAAAGCATAGCAATCAGTTCTTAGTTTTGACAGGATGCTAATCCTGCCAGTTGCAAATGTGCAAAAAACCATAAATCAGGCCCACACAAATCATGAGAATTTTATATTTCATGACATTTTCTAGGGTAATAAATGCTGGGTTCTTTAGATTTGCCTTCTGGCTTTGAGCTCTTAGGGGCCATATTTTTAAAGTTACCACTAAAACCAGGAGGGCTTGAAACTTACCTCTTAAAAAAGCTCAGCTTTATACACAATAATTTGATTCCAAGAACTGGAGTTTAAGGAACTTGAGTCTTCTAATCCTATTCCACCTATTAAGCATGTAGGTGGACGTAGGCACCAAAGTGCAATCATATTCCACACTACTCAAGTCTATAAAAAAATCTTAGTGCAGCTACTTTTGTAACATCATCTTATTCTTAAGACAAAGTCATAAAAACCAGAGAGCAGGAGAAGTACCCACCCACCTGATGAATTAATGGTTTACTGCAGACTCAAACAGGGTGGAATAGGATCAGACATAGGTACCTATGTTCAGTTAAGCACCTACGAGTTGGAAAAAGATCTGGCCCCAAATGCCACAAGACTGTGATAACACAGATAGAGTTAGCAACACTGTGATTAGACTGTGATGCTTAGACACTGTAACATCTGGTTTTTAATATCCAGATCTGGCAGAGATCAGATTTGAGGAGTCATGGGTACATTAAATGGGGTGAAGTAATCTAGAGACTTTTCAGAACACTTCTAAAATACTTGAAAAGTAACTCAAAGTCTTATGAAACTGTACAGTGACCATATGAAATGCTTCAGAACTTTGCCACCAAGGAAAAACCCCCTTTACACCCAGAACAAAACCTTAAATTCTACAGGCTGTAGAATTTCAACCATCTAGTGCATCTGTAAAGTTTCTAAATTAATGGTGCTAAGTTTTCTCACTTGCACTCTAAAGCATTTGACAAACATTTGGCAAATTGTTTAGTTGGGAACAACTGCTGAAGAAATCCTCACCCAATCATAGGTAAAACCTAGAGATTTCAGTTGAATTAACTGCACCAAGGTAAGTTTAGCACAGATCGTCTTGGTCTGATTCTTATTTACTTTCACAGGGCTTGTCTACATTTAAAGGATTTTCCAGTACAGGTATATTATCACCCCCCACCTTGCCACAGTGGAGAGACAGTTTATATTACCAAGAGTTTTATATCAGTATAGCTTAAAGCAGTACCCCAAACAAAGTCCTTATAACAGCAAAAGAACCTTTTGCCACTTTAACCACACGTACTTCAACCACCACTCAAAATGACAATAAAAAAAGGGCTTCCATTTGCCCACCTATGTTAGTTTAGAATGCGAGTTTTTTCACATTCCTGACCAACATACTTGTGCCATCAAACATTTTTGGTGAAGCCTAAGACTACAGGCCTGGTATGCATGCAGTTTTTGTACCAGGATAACCATTTTGATGAGGGGTATTGACTTTTTTCCCCTCTCAAAACAGAGTGCATTCCCTAGCAGAGATTCACTTATGCTGATGCATAGATACTTTATACCAAAATAACTTATTCTAGCATACAGCCCTTTTCTACTGGTATAAATGTTTGACACTGGGGGCTGGTGTACTGTTTTAATTATACTAATAGATTCAAATGGGCCCAAAAATGGGAGTAGAGGAACCTCAGTTTAGAATAATATTTCAGGCCTAAATCCTGAGTGCTGAACTCCAAACTCTCACTATTGCACTACTGCTTATTGTACAGGTTTCAGGCAAATGCTTTCCCGCAAGGTTATTTCTGGGAACAACATGACATCAGCAGAGAGAGCATCCAGTGAGAAATGGTTTATCACCCTCTGTGGTTCTGGTGGGAACGTTGCCAGTATACAGGCAATATCCTTTTCTACATATTGTAATTCTGCAGCTGGGGCTGCCTTGACACCTTTGATATTTTTCCTGCCGTATTACAGTTCAGTAAACGAATCAATAAAATGTTTGTGTCCTTTTTGTAATGCTCTTGCTTTTTATCAAAATGGCTTCAAGTGGTAATAAGCATTTTAAAAACCAAATTGTAAGTTGTATAGCAGGGTATCCTGCAATTGTGTTATTACCTGTTATACTCCATGAACCATTATTTTTAGGAGGAGTGCTAGTGCTGACAAGGCATCCATCACAATTATTCTTGGATGCACTTTACAAAGCCTACATAAAAGAATCACATTTCTCAGTCATGCTTCTGGCAGCACCGAATCATAGAATTGGGAGAACCTTCGCCAGCTGGCTAAGACCACTCAAAATGACAATAAAAAAAAAAGCAGCATGCAAAATTAGGCCCTGATGCTATGAGGAGTCTTGAGTTCACTGAAGGGTAATGCCATAAGACCCAAATGGCAAAACATGATCTTTAAGCCCATGACTTGTCTCTTTGAAGTCTAGGAAACTGTTCACATCCTTGAAGCTGGATACAGTAAATAACAAGAGGTGTCATGAGAAAAACAATATATATGTGGGCACATGCATACCCCACTGTGGAGAGAAGATTTCCAACAGTAGAGGGATGTTGGACATAGATGACCCAAACACATTGGGATCCAGCAGCTGAGAACAAAAGTGAGACAAATTCAGCCTAGAAATAAGGCTCACATTCTTAAGAGTAACAGTGATAGAGCAGCATTCTCTTCTATTCTGGATGCCTAGACAACTAAACTGGTCATCTACTTGGTGTCTAAGTCCCAAAAATGAAACATATACACAGGTTGGCATCTCTGGGTGTGTATGTAGCTGTTCAAGTGTGCCGGGCAATGTGCACAGGAATTGAGAATCAGCCTGTGCATAAGTGGCATTTTTGTGGCTTGTCTGCTCTGTGGCCCCAGCCTTGCAAATGGCACTCTGCTGTTCAGAGAAGAAACAGGCAGGGGCAGGGAAAGCTGGACAATAGGGGTGTTAAAAAAAAGAGAAGAAAGCAGTGTCAGTTTATTTTTTCTATTATGGTAATACAGTCCTACAGAATATTGTGTGGGTTCTGATCTGATGTTGGCAGACTGATCTGATGGTTTCTGGTGGTTGCTTTCCCTCACCTTGCACAGTTCTGACCCTCTGTTCATTTCAGGAACGCATGTGACGGTAGAGATACATCCTAGAAATACCACCCCACAGTTACTTAAGAAATTTTCCATGGGAAAAGGTACGTCCCTATTGTAAGAAAACATCTGTGCCAGCCAAATTATCAGGTGTCAACTGCACTAAAAAGCAGGGTAGAGAGGAGCTCATTTGATTACCACATTCTTAAAACTTTTGTCATCTCCACATTTGGATCATGTATATAACTGAAAGGTGATGCACCAAACAACAAGAAACCTGTTTTCCACAGACTAAACTGAATATGCACAGTCACAGCAGAATTACTGCAGTCAGACACTTGGACAAACAGTGAAAATCTGTTTCAAGCTTCTTCCTTTCTGACAAAATCCACTGTATTGTTACACCAAATCAGCTTGCCCCATAGCCAAGGGTGGTGGAGTACGCTGAGACTTCATTAAAAATTAAGGTTATGCCATAAAAAGGAGCATGAAGCCCAATTATTGGATAATCTCCTGCTTCCCAGTGGGCATGTCTACATTATGCTGGCTTAAATTTACTGTGCAGTAAGTTACTGCGCAGTGAGGGAGAATAGGCCAGTGTCTACATGTGCAAGTGTTAAAGCACATTAATGCTGTGTATGGACTGACTTGGGACTAAAGTTAGCCCCAAATCAGTCCACACAAGCAGTATTACTGCACAGTAAGGCATCTACATGTGCATTACTGCGCAGTAACTAATTGGCATAAATTTGATACCTGCATGATCAGGGTAAATTGGCATAAGTTGCCATATTTCCTGCATGGTACAGGTGTGCATGTGTAGATCCACACCCATACTGCACAGTAATTTTGTTTGTTGTGCAATAGATGCACACATGTAGATGGGCCAAGTCTTGTGCATAATTCTATTAAGGAAACATTTTATAGTCGGGGCAGGGAGGGGGAGGTGATAGTCTCATGATAAAAGATCTGATGTGCACAGGAAAACTTCCAAATGAGTTTGAGGTGGGTTTGAGGCAGTGGAGGAGATTAAAAGGTAGAAAGTGCAGCAAAGGAGCTGCGCATCATGCGTTTTGTCTCTTCCCAGTGCTCTGGGTGAGGATGGAGGTAAAAATGGAACAGTACAAACTGTGATTTTCAAAAGCTCATAACTCATTCACATCCCCTCAGGACTATTTCCATGCCACAGTTAAACCTCCAACTGTCAGCTGTTTTGAAAGCTATTGAAACAAGAGACACAGGATTTTTTTTTCCACAGTAAGATTCTTCAAAACCTTCCTACTGACTAGTCAATTAATGATTTTGAGTTAAATTTCAAAAGTTAGCACCAAATGGAAACTGAATACTGGAGATTTCGGTTCAGTAGTTGAAAGTTTCAGAAATCAGATGATTACAAAGGAAATGCCTGTTTCAGCCACACCCATAAATCACAACATCTGTGTGCAGTTCCTTTCTCCCCTTCCCAGAACTATTGTGTAGTGCAGAACAATGCATGCATTTGGTCCTAGAGGTGCCTATATTTGTCAGTGGATGGTATGATTTCTGTAATCATGCCCTATTAAATTTAGTCTCTTTTTACACCATGGAAAGTTAGGCGGATGTTACTGATAGCAGAATTTTGCCTCTGGGTGGTAAAGCATTGTGGAATCCTTCAGAGACAAAGCTATGAAAACATAAGGCATAATTACTGCAGTGGTGCCCAAAATAAAACAAAAAGATGATCCAAGTCCAAAGGAGACACTAAGTGAAAGGGCAGTTTATTTATTCTCATAATGCGAGTAGAATTGAGGGAAGGAAATGGGGTGTCCCAATGCTTTTACTAGAACTTAGAAAACCCAGAGAATCCTGCCTAGAGGGTCTGGCTAGTCCACTTCAGTTACCAAATTTGAGGTCAGGAAGGACATCCCAAGTCAGTCAACATATACAACATTAATGCGCCTTAGTGCATCTACACATGCATTAAGGTGCTTTAGCTATTCATGCCTAAATTTGATACCTGCTTTTGCAGGAAGATATTAGGAAAAAGACTACTTGTGCTCTTAAGGGTGTGTCTACAGGTGCCAATTGAAGGTGCATTAGCCATTTTTAAGGGGCATTAAGGGTGTGGTTCTACATGTGCGCACCCTTAATGTGCCTTAAATATGGTGATCTGTAGGTCAGATTGGCCCAGACTGCATGTGTGGAGGGGGAGGAGGGTTATCTTTCTCTGGAGCACAGGGCATGTAGACCCATGCCCTTAATGCACCTTAAAAATAACTAATGTGCCTTAAATTGACATGTGCAGATGCGCCCTTAAGAGCACAAGTGCACCCGAGGAAAATTCCTATCTCCAGTTATGGCCAACATCCAAAAGATCAGAATACAACCTCCCCTGCCCCCATCCCTGCCACCAGAAGACAGTAGTGAATTAAAAGAGGGAACAGTTTCTTCCTGATCCCTACAGGTGACCTGAAGCACAGGATTTCTGGAAATGACATGTTTAATGTATTTGGGCCCTGATCCAACACACCCCTTGAAGGCAAAAGGAAATTTCCTGTTCCTTTTAGTGGACTGGAAAGGGAACTTACATGCCTGCAAGTGGGGTCAGGCAGAGTGCGAGGGTGCCAGGACAATGCGGGAAGCTTCCTTCCATGGTACTGTAACTCTTAACTAACTGTGTCTGGGGTTGTTCCAGGAATCCGGAAGCTGCCCAGTCTGACAGGCCAGGACAACAAAGGTGAGAGCACTAATGCCTCCTCAGTACAATATGCCAACCAGGGGTTTCAGCTTCTCCCACTGTAAGTCCTCCTCTCTTGGTATACATGAGGCTACCATGCTACCTCTAGATGATGATGGAACTGTTTGGAAGCCATGGGACTACTCTCCCTCCTGGGCAGATGTTAGCTGTGCTGTGCCAGCTCCTGGATCTTGCAGCTGGTTTCAAGAACAACATCTTCTTTGTGAGGTTTGGGCCTTTCCCCAGCCACCAGATCACATAGCTGATGGCTGTGCTAACCAGAACCCTCTCTCTGCTCATCTGTAGCTCTCTCTGTAAGGTCACTGTCTTTTTGTGAAAAGAAAAAGATGTCTCCAGCATCATGTCCAACTGCATGCAGCAGCTCACTTGCCCTCAGCTAGTTCACTGGCTGCTTGAGGCACAAGCTACAGTGTTAACCTTCTCACAGCCACTAAGGAACTGGTAACAGTTTTGGGCTGTTCAGCCAAAAGATATTGCAAATGCCTTGGCATCTGAGAGAGCTGTAGTCAAACTCCACTCCTGCTACTTGCCGGGACAGAGAGAAACAGTAGCTAGTTTGGCACCTGCTAAATCATAGTGTCCCCATGATTCTGGTCCAGTAAAGAAAACAGTTCCCCCATTTTAGGTGCACACCCCAACTTTGGAGGGCTGATTTTGGGAGAAAAGGTGCATGTGGTATGCTAGTATATATAGTATGGTTACAGAACTGTGTTGCAGGCATTAACAGGAGCTAAGACCTCTCTAAAACATGTGTACATGCCACCCGCACTTTAGTTTCTGCCATGCAGTAAGCTATTTGGCTGGCTAGGGAGATGGGGTTTGATGTTCCCAGCCTCCAGGGAGGGATACAACTGAGTACTTGTAAATAGGCTTTTTGGCACCCACAGAGCCACTGGACTGGTAGGGAAGGGAAGCAAAACTTAGCGAGTAGCCCAGGAGGGGAAAGAGGAGCTATTCATCCTCCTCAGCTCTGCCCCAAAGGGTCTGGTGTACATGGCTGGCAGCCCAGCGGTCGCAAATTCAAGGCCAAAGCAGATGCTCTCAGTGCACAGCCTGTCAGATTCTAAACAAATCTGCAAATTCTGCTAAATACCTTGTCACAAGAACATGACAAAGAAAAGGAACATCTGCCCTGTACTGCCTCACCCCTTCTCTTCAGGTGGCTCCCGGCTTCTCTAGTTATTATCTATAAACATGGGGCTGTGATCAGGGGGAAAAACAAGGCTGTATTTCAAATCTTCATTGCAGACCTACACTACACTCATTTTCCTTTACTTCCTTCCTTCCTTCCTTTCCTTTCTGCTTCTTCCTATCTGTTTACCTCTCACCAAGTTTGGCAATTTTCTAGGTTTTCAAGAAAACAAAAATAGCAGACCACGCCTGCCTACTGGAAAAGATCTGCACGGTAACTATCAGCTGTATTATAGCTCTGTGTCATTAGGATAGCTCAGCATCTTGTCTGAACTGGGTAACCCAGTTGGGGAAACAAATCTGTCATCAAAATAGGACTTTCTGCAATTGTAAAAACTATACTGAAATTCACTGGTACCAAATGAATGGTTTACTGCCTCTCATTGTAAATACATAGTGCTTTCCATGCTGGATTGTCTAGGCTTTGGAGGCAAGACAGTCCTGTGACTGTCACACATGTTTTAGATATTCTCTAGACCCTCTGTGCAACCTATCTGTGGAAGTCTGCTTTGTAAATGGGTCTCATACATGTTTCTAACTGCCAAGGTAATAGTGTAAGACTACGTGAGTTATTGTGGAGCCTCCATCTGTGGGGAGACTTTTGCAGCTATAACCTGACAAAGACTAAAACTGATAACCAATTTTATAAAACCATCTAGTTCCCAAAAGGCAAAAAGTAATTTTCAGAGCTGTATAGAGCAGGAACCTTTAAATGTGTAAATCTGCTTTATCTCTCTTTAGGTCAATGTAATAGCCTTTTTCAGTGAAATCCTAGATAAACAAACAAGCCTGTTAAAGAAACAGATGCCACGTGCTTACAGCTGATTTCGGCAGACAGATGCATATTCGGCAGTCAGTAACAGCAGGAGGATGCTGCCTGTGCACTGACTGGCTGATTGGCTGTCTCTCCCATCACACTGTGAGAAGGCGGCTGGGCAAAGCCGGAGGGAGTCTGAGCAATCCAGGCTAAGAGATTTCTGCTCACATCATTTGCCAGTGGGGGCAGAGATTTCTGAAAACAGACATGCTGGCATTAGCTGGAGGCATGGTCAATGTGGGAAATATGCTGCCACTAAGGTGGAGGGGAGGGGGCTGGTGCCTTTCTTAGGTGAAAGAGGGAATGACAAGTGCAGCAGGGCCAGAGGGCTATCTTATGTGAAACAAGGGGGATGGGCAGGGAGCCCAGCTCCCATCACCACCAGCCTAGCAGGCCCCAGAGGCCTCCCAGGTTTTCAGTGATATTTAAACCTAAGGCAGAGGACAATTGGCCAAGGCCCCTCCACCTTCCAGATTTGGTGGCTGTCACCCGTATACAGCCAGTGAAGTGTGGAGTGTTGATTAAATCACAGATGAGATGGGCAGGCCACGTCGCTAGGATGTCAGATGAGCAACTGCCAAAGAAGATCTTCTACGGCAAACTAAAGGAGGGAAAGCGATCGCAGGGAGGCCAGAAGAAACGTTTCAAGGACTCCAAGTCATCCTTGAAATGCTTCCTGAAGTCTTGGGAAGGTCTCGCTCATGATCGTTCCACCTGGCAAAGCCTTATCCACACTGGAGCTACAGTCTGTGAGCAGAGGAAAACTGCTGAGGTACAGCAGAAGTGCAAACAGCATAAATCTCGCAATTATCAGCACATCTGCTGTTGATCAAGCAACCCAAAGTGGCATCTCTTGCTCAGTTCTACACACAGTTCAAAATTGGCCTGATCAGCCACTCGTGCTCACAGAAACCATACCAACCAGTGCTGTCACAGTCATCTTTGAATTCAAAGAACGAACAACAACACAGCCAGTGAGGCAGCTACTTCTATTAGCAGCTGGTCTCTAGCTTGCAGAGAAAAGGGCTCCCCAGCAAGAGACCAACAACGGAACAGCAGTCAGAAGATTTCACATCTTCTTGAAAATCAGCATGATGTCAGCTGTTCCCCCAGAGTCTGGGTCATGAGCTGAGCTCCCATCCTAAAAGGAAGTATCATTTACTCTCACTTTCAGGAGTCAAAACCCGCAGCAAAGGAGCTGTAATAGGAATGACAACAGTCCTGATGTTAGGCAGGTCAGTGCAAGGGTTGGCACAGAGAACAGCAGCAGAAGTCCCATCTCCTCATGTGGTCCTGTGCAGAAGTTGCACACACATCAGCTCACAGAAGGCACCCTGTTCCTGGGATTAACATCCTACCTGGTCTGGTCACTTGTCTGAGTGAGGTATCCTGAGGGCCATCAGTTCTGTCTGTCCCTCGCTGAATGTCTGGTCCTTTCTGGTGTCTGGTCCACCCAGGAAGGTTGAGGAACCTTCTTCCAGCCCAGACTGAAAGAGCTGTATCTTTCAGTCCAAGTGCTTTACATCAGAGTAAGACATCTTTGAAGCCAATGCACCCACCCAGAGACACAGCCTTACAACTGTATATGGATCCACTGAGAGGCACAGCATTTCATCGAGAATAGGGACTGATCCTGGGACTGCAGTGGTTCTCCACTCCATCCCCTCGTCTGTCTTTGTGCCACAGCAGCAGCAGTTTGCACTGGTATTCCTGAAGCATTGCCAGCCCTCCCTTTCAGAGTAGTCCCCTGATATTTATTGGCACTTAAGAGTCAGAAAATAAACATTTAAAGTCTAATTATCTTTTTTTTTATTCCCCTTTTCCTCTGACCTCCCCATGAAATGACAGCCATAAAGCAATATCTGGAGGAATCTCTTAATCCCTGAAAGGCTTCAGCACAGCAGAGCGCAGGATTCTTGCAGTTTTCACTCCCTGCAATGGCCTGCTCTGAAGTGACGAAGAAAAAGAAAAGAGCCTTTTATTAAATATTTGAATGAATTTCAGGAACAGCCTCCATTCAATAAATGACTCAATTTATGTATGAAAGACGCAATCAGCTCTACATACATACTTAAATATGTATGTAAATACATATACTACAATAACTCATTTAAAAGTATACCAAAACTCATCACATAAATGATGCCAGGCCAGAGTCTTACTGTTTTACTCCCTCTGGGTAGAACCGTACGTCCAAATCCCAGAAAGACCAACAAGCGTGACTAGCTTTACCATAGGAGTAACCTCATTCATTTCACTAGGACTGATTCCTAGTGAAGTTAGCTGAGGAGGGAGCATATCAGGAGCTAAGCCTTGATGAACATGATTTGATCATCTTTAGTGCTTACATTCTAGGGTTTTCCCCTTTGGACACCTATTGGAAATCATGTTGTCACATTCGTTATGCAGTTTATCTAGCGCAAATAACAGAATGGCGTTCCTAACTCAGACCAACTTGTACAGATCTTACTGGCTTAGCTAGGAGGCAGTCTTTGCCATTCGGCAGATAAGGCAGTTACTGATAGACCAAGCATCAACAAGGGCTCTAGGTATATTATATTCAGTCAGTTTGGCGACAGATTTAATTCTCCTGTCCTTGTGTTGGGCCTGTTAAAATCTCTCTTCTCGCCTGAAAAGTTGGCTCCATGTCTGTTTACAGCCTATCCATGGGACAAATCATCTCTGAAATCTATGCCACTAGATCTGCAGAAATTTGAGAAGCTGGATGCCTATGCCTCAAAGGTAAGTCTCATCTTAACTCTATCTCCCTAGACACTCCTATTGAGCTTTAGCCACTCCTAGACCCAAGCGACTGGTAGAAAATCATGTGTAGCATAAAGAGAGAAGTATGTCCTTCATTCAGAATTATACATTAAGTACTTTTGGAGAAGCACTCCTAAAAGTATACTGAAAATACTCTTTCATAGTCATCTCAGCTGGGGACAGATCCCACTCCAGAAAAAAATACTAGGTGTTCTCAGAGTGGTTTTATGGCTTTGTTTTCTAGTAATAATATAACCCACGTGAAACCTCATCAGGTATAGTATATTTCTGTGTTGCAGGGAGGTGGGAGGGAAAGAGGTATTGCAGTGGCAAGATAGTTTTGGATCTCCAAATAGACACTGAGCAATGAGCTATGTAGGGATGGTGTGTGTGTGTGTGTGTACATAGCAATATATGTCTAAAAAGAAAATGCAGTCTGTGAAGTAGAGGGTAAGAGTAAACTCATTAATAATTTCACCCTTTGACTGGTTGGTGGGAAAGTCTACCCAGTGATGAAAAGTCAGTTTCTGTAAATAATTAATTTTTCAGTTCACTGGTTGAACAAAAAGAATTGGGGGAAAATGGATTTACACAAAACATTTTTTCTGTTTTTTTGGCAAAGCGAAAAAAAAGTCAGGGTCAAATGAAATGGCTGGTTCAATTTGAAATGAAATGTTTCATGTAGTTTTTGGGAAGGTTTAACATTAATTTATAGCATTTCTTTACAATAAATGCATGTCATTTCAAACTAGAAAAGTTGAAAATTTCATTTTTAAAATGTCAAATGAAAACATTGATTTTTGCCAAAATTTAGTTTATTTTTTTCCCCACCAAAACTGTTCAGCACAACCACCCAACATTGCAAATAGTTTTGAACCCCCTCCCCCTGACTCTGAAACTGCATTTTTGGGTGAATAATCTATTTACTAAAATATTCCCTCAACTCTCATGAATGTTTATCTTTGGCACAAGGGCTCAACATGTCTGGCCTACAATCATGGTAAGTTAGGTTGTCTCTAGGACAAATTTGGGTTATGACTGTTAATGCCTTTGAGGGAAGAAAAATTCCAGTTAGGCAAGACACTGAGCAGACTTAAAGGGCAGCTGTTACTTTTTAGGTGTTAGTCTTGCACACCAAGTACTGTACAAAAATGACAGGTGGTCCTGCCAGGCACAGACAAAAAAAAAAGGGTCCTTCTGACTAGGAGGAAAGCAGAAGAAAGGAAGGGAGACAATCAACCCTGTATCATTTCTGACCCATTTACTCCTTGCCAAACAGGTGAGCGTCAAGAGCAGCATAGAGGAACTGGTGAGAACTCTGCTTCAGCAAGCCCGAACTGATCTGGAGAAGGTCAGAGCTGTGTGGATGTGGATATGCCATCACATAGGTAAGCTGAGATCTCTGGCTGCCACAACACCTGCAGAGAAAGCTGCTGCTGTCACACTCATCATATTGTGCATGCAGATAGCTTTATCTCCTTTGGGAAGGTTTGCAATGGGGATGAGGGCAGGGAGGAGAGGAGCTTCACATAGATTCTTGAAAAATAAGTCTACTGTCAGCATGGAGAAATGTTTTTATAGGTTACCTTGCCATCTACATTTCTGCGATTCCTCTCCCAGCCCTGCCAGTTATTGCAAGGCTTGTGTGTAAATGATTTCTGTCTGTATGATGAGTCTGCTTTTCCTGCCTGATTTATTCAGCAGTGTCACAGCACAAGTCACTACACAAAAGAAACTGCAGCATCAATAATGCCAAGCTGCAGCAGCACTACCCATTCAGCTGTGACTTCAGATGTAGCCAACAGTAGAGGTAGGAGTTTTGTCCCTGCTGATGACCTGAATCTCTGCTTGTCTCACATGACTGGTGCCTCATTGCAACTTGAGCTGTTGCCTCTTGCCATTGTTTTGTGGGGCTTTTTGATGGTTACAGCCAGAACAACCTAGATAAAATGGTCCCTGGCCTCCTTTGTTATAGCAGGAGGCCTGCCTGGCTTGGCGTTCTCTTGGCTGCTTGTGGGTACCCCCATTCCTCCACCTGCTCCTCATGGAAAGTAAAGTCTTTGTTCCCCAGTTTATTAGGTGTCATGCTGGTCTGTCTAGTTCCTGGAACCCTGTATTGCAGTGGTCCAACACTGCCAAGTAATCTCCTCCCTGTCTGGTTTGTCCTTCTCACTAGTCCCTAAGCCACCTTTACTGTCAACGCTGCCTTCCAGTTGCTTTGTGATCAGTCAGGGAAAGGTTCTTCTGCTCAGATTCCCATTCCACACCAAACTGTCTGAATTCAGCTGCTGTGTAGTGTGGCCCATTGTCTGAGCATAGTGCATCGTGTAAGCCGGACCTTACCAAATGCACTTTCAATTTTCTGATCAGTCCTCACCCATGTATCCTCCAGGTACAGTGCCTCCCAGAAACCTGGGGCAGTAATCTCCTGGGACTGTCTAGTTCTTGCCATTGCAATGAAGTGATCGGTCCTGTGCTTTTCCCACAATTGGGGCTGGGATTCCTTGAGGCTATACAATCTTACTCTGTTGGTAACAGAGAGACTCCTCTTTCTTTGTACACTATTCCATTTGCACTAACAGCTACTAACTTATGCCTGGTCAGTAGATTTGCTCTCTAGTTTATCTTGTCCCAGAATCAAAGCACATATCTGTCTCATGATGGCAGACCCTAATTATGCTAGGATGGTTTCACTCCCCTTAAAGTACAATCCCATCTTGTGTACACAGCTTATCCTGTCCACCAGTGACCCTGTAACCCAGTCCACTTCAGAGTCATACGAATCATTTTACTGCCTGCAGAACCTGGTGCTCTTTGGTCCTTTGAAGGACTACCTAGAGTCTTCTAGTGAAGACGCAAATATATTGTAGCATGTTGATGGACTCTGTGTCTCCTGTCCCACAGACCTGTCTGTGACATAGCCTGGAAGGTGCATCCCACTCAGCATATCTGTACCAGACTCTGCAGCTTGTGCTGGGAAGGGCATCTCCTTGTAGCTACTCTCATCCCACCCCTTCTGCTCCAGCCTCACTCCAGGGATCACTCTGTCCTCCCTTGCTACATCTTTGCTCTTGTTATAACTCTGGGAGGTTGTCTCCAGAGATCCAGAATGATGACCCTTGGGTGCCCTGCCCCACACCATCTCTTGGGCCCTGACAGCCTTGTCCCAGTTTATAGGGCCTCTGGCAGTCTACCTATTCAACCCCTCTGTAGGGCATCTTCAGCACTCCCATATCTCCCCTTCAGACACTCCCACACCTCACAGCCTAGACAGCAACATAAAGCAAACGTAACCAAGTGCAGCTGAGTGCCTTTCCCTAGGCTCTCCCCAGGCTTCTACTCAGCTTGGCTGCTTCTCCCAGCTTGGGCCTTCCTGGGCCAACTCACAGCTCCCCCAGTGTCTCATGTTGCTTTTCTACTCAGCACAGGGAACAACTTCAGCTAGCACAGCCAGGGTTTGTCTCCAGTTTTCCATGTTGCTTAGCAGGCTACAGGTGTCCTCACTTCGCTCAGCAAGCCATTACTTAATTACTTGCCATCTGCTTATAACGTGGGGCTTGCAGCTTGGTAAGTCTATTGCCCAGCCCTTTTCTCAGTAATGGTTTGACACATTAGTTTCTGCTAATACTAGGAGCTTCCCTGAACACTCATTTATCCTTATCTCATAGAGGTGAACTCTCCATTACATGCACTGCAGTCACTTAGGTGCATTCAGCAGTACTTTTTCATGATTCCTTCACATGTACCTCAGCCAGAAGAAATCCTTCTAGTCCAAGGAACACAGCCAACAGCCCATCCTACCTACCCTCATTTCTTTCCCATGCCCACTAAGGCTCTACCAGCAAGCACTCTGGGCTAATGACCTTACACCAGTGTTATTCCTAGGCCTCCTTTTGAGCTCGTACATTGTTGCTCTAGCTGTTTCATGGGGCTTTAATTAGGACAGGTGCCTCACTGATCATTTTTGTTTTCTATTCTGAATGCTTGTGTTTGGGTCTCTGACTGTTCCCACACTGCTTCCTGGTGTATTAACTGCACTGAAGGCTCAAAACTTCTAATAGGTGTGTGCAGAATCTGTGAAGACAGATGACCGTCCATATAAATCATTGGATCATTTACACACTTTATTCTAGGCATTTCCTTAATGGCTCTGAGTTCCTTCACTCTTTCCAGAACCCCTCCCAAGTCAACAGGTCTCCAGTACAGTGGATCTGACTTCTCAGTGCAGCTCACTGGATATCAGCCTCATTTTTCATTCCCTGCAACTGCTTGAGTGCCTGCACTCATGACACCTTTGGGCACCTTTGGGTGTAACCCGCTCTTTCAACAGAGAAAACAGAGAATGGACACATGACATATAGCCCTTTATTAGTATAGTTGACTAGAATCCAGTGTAAAGTTGGCCAGGGAAAGATCAGGGATGTATCTCTGTAAGGACCTTGTCAGACCTTAAGCTGTAAGCCAAACAAATGTTAATCAGTTTAGTGCTGTTTGACTTAGAGAAGCAGTCACACATTAAAGCAAAAAACCTGCTTTGATTGCCCCTCACCTGCTCAGCTGTGACATGCCACAAAAGGCTTGCTGAGCAGAGGCAGGACAGGTTTTCTGCTCCTTCAAGGAAGAGCTAGTACTGCAGTCTCAGCTCCTGGAAGCCATAGTGCCTTCTACCACTGCTCTGACCAGCTCTCTTCCTGCTGGGAGCAAAGCCAGCCAGGTATGAGCCAGGGGTTGAGAAGAACTGCATCACTCAGACCTAGCTCTGCTCAGCCAGACAGGTCCAAGAAATGCAGTTCCCTCTCCTGCTTAAACCAAGCTGGGTCTGCTCCTGCCAGGAGTGGAGCCAGTTGGAGAAAGCAGCAGTGGGAAGCTATAGGCTGCAAAGCTGGAGAACTTCAACTTGTGGCCACTCTGCAGGTTTTCTGCCCAAGTTAATAAAACAGAAGCAAACTGGGGAGGCCAGGATTTTATTTTTATGAGAAAAAAAAATTTTGATTTCATGGACAGTGGCAGACTTTCAGTTTTTGTGAAATCACAAATTAAGTAGGTCCCTAGTAATGGACAGTGGCTTCTTTTGAATGCTCTGTTCAGTGGTTTTTGATGCACACAGATTTTCCATTTAATTGAAGATTTTCCCCTTGTTGCCAGGTTGCTGCCCAACTCTGTGCTAGTGCCAGTAAGTGCAGTGATGTCTTTTCTTTGCAGAATTGCCCGTTCCTTCTCAGTGGCCCCACTAGGGCTAATGAAATCTTATGTTTCAGTCATCTTATGGGCTTCAGAGAGGGTTTGTTTCTAACTCCAGCTTGCCCTCTAGCTGCCCCCTACTTGAAAAATCTGTCTCTTTGAATGTCAGACAGCACCCAAGTGATTGTTCTCTCTCCTCAGTAACATTGAGGATAATGTAGTGTTATACTGCAAACAAATCCATAGCTTGCACTGTCCAGCAAAGGATGGTACATCCGTGGGTCAACACCTACAAGCTCCCTGCAACAGTGGTCCTGTTTTGCAGGTTTCTTATTGACAGCCTGTAGTTGCTCACTAGCCTCAGAAAGCTATTACCATAAATTGCCAGTGTTTGGTCACATTACTCCAAGTTAATGTTGCTGCTTATCAGGGTTGCTGGAATTACATTGCAGCTGGCTCTGCAATCCATCAGGAATCGATTCAGTCATTGATCTCATAGAATGGTTGCAAGTATGGCAGCTGAATTGAGTGGCAGCTTTCTTCTGTGGTGCTTGTGCACTGAAAGCATTTGTATCCTTCTGAAAACACCCTCCTCTTTGCTAGCTCTCTCTTCATCCTGCTGCTTTCTTTTCCTGAGTTAGCTGCAGCCCTGGGATATGAAGTGCTCCCGTTTCTTGCCCCCCTTGTACTGTTGCCCATAGGCTGGGCTCTTTTGCTGCATTTTTTTGTGAGGCTTTCCACATGATTCCATTAGACCAGGATGCTCCCAGGTTAGTTGGTGGGGCCTAATCTTGACTGGGCTCTGTTGATAGTACTGGGCTTGTTGTATGCTAGCATCTTATTGTTTTACTCCTTTCCCTGAACAGTTTAGTTGCCTTTCCAATTGGGATACATTTCTCCGGGGTTAGCACTGCTTCTCTTAACAGTTTTTCCTGTAAGCTAGAATCAAATGTCTTCTAAACATTCCTGTCTCTAATTAACTAATCTAATGTTTCCAAAGTGATATGTAAACAGCAAAGTTGTCAGCTCTGTAATAATCTATTCCCTCTCATTCCTTGGTTTTGGGTAAAGAACAATTTCTCTCTGAAGTGTTCTGCTGTGTGGAGTCACAGCACTCATCAAATACCTTTATAGCGGTTTCAGGCATTATTCCCAACAAGTCTCACTCACTTCTCATCCTGTCTCCCCAGTGTGATGGTAAAAAAGTTATATCTTTATTTTCTCATTTTCATCCCCAGTTAGCTCTGTATGTAGCCTCATTTCTTACATCCACTGCTTCCATGCTTCTGCCAGGTTATAGACTAGAAATCCAGCGTTCACACTCATCTGAGTCCTTTCAAGCTGCTTGTCCACTCTGCTTGAGGTGTTGCTTTAATTTCTGGTTATCAGCCTTTCTTCCTTCCTGTGAGTTTCATTAGGCTGACCGCTGCCACCATGCTTGTAAAACTAAACCAGATCTTTGAGAGGACTCTTCCCAGAGATACGACCACTACAACTCACCTTCTGGCATGTGCAAACAGATCAACCTCCTGTCACCTCCTCCAAATTCTTCACTTCTGCAACCTGTGCATCTTCTTCCTGGTTTCAGGCTATTTGCTACAACTTGGACCCCTCAAAATCCTTGCTTGAAATCATTCACTTTCCTAAAATGTGACATTGTTTTTGATGTTTTAGGAGAAAACTTCGTGACCCCAAATCACATGTAAGCTGCTGAAAGATCAAACTCCAGCCTAAAATACAGATTTGTTCTTCCCACTGGCTCTTTGCAGGACTCTCTTCTCCCCACCACAGTTGGAGGAGTTCTCACCCTCTACTCCTAACCTTTGCATCTATCTGTCAGTCTCTCTTCTGCCTCTCACTTTCCTGTGTACAGTGCTTTCTGCCATTGCTAAATCATCCTCCTGCTCCCCCCCTCCTTGCTCCACATAGACCCTTAACAGGATATCTATTGCTTTTTTACAGCACATATCCTAACAGCATACCATCTAGCTCTCCAGACCACTGAGTGGGCATGGCTTCAATCTCATGAAAACTGTGGGAGGTGGCAGGCATCTGCATTAGGAGCTTCAGCTCCACCGACAGTGATGGGAGATGGCAGCTATTTTGAATTACGGAAAATTTAAATGTTGGCAGCTTTTAATCATATTTTCATGTGGCAAGTGGAAAAAAAATCCCCAGATCACTAGAATAAAATTGCAAGAGTTGGCAACACTGCATCTGCTGAACTGGAAACCAGCTCAGTGCAGCACATCTTCATAGCTAAACAATGAAACAATCGGAGCTTGTCTACTACAGATGCATCTTTCAGGAGCTCAGACCTTGCTGCTCCTCCTGAAGTCAGTGAAAGTTCTAGCAGTGACTGCAGTGAGAGCAGAGTTAGGCCAATGCCAAGTACTTGCGAAAGTCTTGTTCTGAAATGAAAAGCACAAGAGGGAATAGATACTTAGATTACAGAGCTGACAACTCTTCTGCTCACATATAACTTCAGAGACTTTAGATTCCCTAATTAGAGACGGGCTTGTTTATGAGAGGCATGGTTCCAACTTACAGGAGAAATTGTTGAGAAATGGAGCTAACCCGAGGGAAATGTCTCCAAGAAGAAAGGGCAGCTAAACAGTCCAGGGAAAGGAAAGGAAAAAAACAAAACAAAAAAAACAAAGACAGGTGCAGAACGAGTACAACAGGGTCAACCTTGCTTATTTTTAAAGTAAAACATTTCACAGTCTTCCTAACAGTGTATTCCAATGTGCTTAATTCACTGCAGTTAATGTCAATGCACTTAATTCATTCTTAATTCAGACAGCTGTTTCAATTGACATGTGTCTGTTTCTACCTGACTATGCCAATTAAGTTGGAAAAAGATGGAGACCGAATAGCTCTATTCCACCAGACTCTATCCTCCTAGATGCGATTGTCTCTCCAAGACCAAATATACCAGGCATTAAACACATTCTGAGCACATCTACACAAGATGCTAAATGAGCAATATATTGGTTCTACTGTACATCAGCGCGTCACAGCAAAAGATGTGCTAATACACTAACACGCAGTAGAATTGGCCTACTGCGCATTAGCATCACTTAAAAAGATGTGTGCCGGCACTGCTGCACATAATACCTGTTATTACAGGTACTAAACTTAATGTGCCATAACTACAGTGCATTAATGAATGATATGCCTGCTGTAATGTGGTAAAAAGATAGGCTGGGAGGAAATGGGTTAAAAGACATTTAATTAGTGTCTAAGTTGAAAGACTCAGGGTGGAGCACTCTAGATGTGTCCTGGTAATCAGAGATCCCATCAGGATCATCAGTATTACCTGGGAACCTATTTATCTCCCTTCAGGCTCCCAGCATCTACTGATGCGTTATGTGTATTGACTGGTCCTACCATGTTGTTTCCCAGCTGTATTTCCACTCCTCCCTAGACATATGCACTGGAGACCAGCCTGTTTGACTTATTTGCAAAAGGCAGGGTAGATTTGCAATTTTTTATTTATTCTATTTTTTTATTTAACCTTTTTATTTGCATGCAGTGGATAAAGATCAGGAACAAGCCATTCAAATAGGCATGGAGTTCCTTTTTGGGAACTTTGAGTTGGTACATTTCACTCCTCTAAGAGGAATCCCAGCAATCCAAGGTCATAAACTATTTTATGCTTTTGACCACATTTTAAAGAGGCCACATTTCCTGGACATCTCCACTGCTATCCATGACCTCCTAGTCCATATCTCCCTTCCCACTGCAGGCTGGGCTCTCTCTCATCCTGTCTATGATTCATACCAGCCCTGTAGCAGCTCCCTCAAGCTGTAGCTTTTACGAAAGTGTTGCATGCATTATAGCTGGGGGAAATAAGGAGCCAGTACCACAGGACCAGCTAGTTTGCTGTATCCTATCAGGAAGTTGCTTCACTGATCCCCAATGATCCACTGGAAACCACTGCTCTGTAGCCTGCTTTTCTCACGCCCCAAGGAACTGACTCTAAGGCATCTATATATTAACAGAACCTTTGAGATGAAAGGCAGACAGTTTCAGCATTTCATCAAAGAGTACAGACTCCTTTTCTCCTGAATAGCATTAAAGGCAGGATGAATCAGCTGATGCAGCACTCCTTCGAGCTTTGTCAGAAAAAAATATGTTCATATTTTAAAAAGGGTTATGGACATGGTCAAGGTTGCTGCGTATGTAAATTAACCTACTCAAACCACTTCCTCGAGCTCTGCTTGAAGGAATCCTGCTGTGTTCCTTCTTTGCATTTATTTTGAAAATTACAGTTTCCTCCAACACAAACTCTGAACTCCCTACCCACACCGATAACATTCCCTACTCACATTGATATGCAACTCATTCAAATGAAACTGCAATGCAGTTTTTATGGATTAAATATTTTAAAGGCTTTTTTCTCTTTAAATATAATACATTACAGGCAGAAAGGCAAAACAGACTTTGTTTTCCCTGAATAATGTGGCTCACCATTTCTCCAGTAAGTGGCTCTAAATTTTACCATAATGGGCCACGATCCTTCAACTGTATCTTTATGGAGATGCATCCTTGAGGAGATATAATGACTGCATAGAAAGAAAGATCTGAAGAATCAGAGTCTAGAAGATATAAACAAATCTACTACAAGGAAAAAGGGAATGGGGCTTTACTGTGTACAGTTAGTGAGTGGTATCTGCTTCTGTACATAACCTTACCCTTTGATTAAGTGGCAACTAAACTGTGATAACTTACTCCTCTTTCACTGAGGGCTAAGGTAACATGAGTTAGCTTCCACCTGCTGAGGATAAGAATGCATTCATATGCAGTTACTTTTGGATTATTTGACACACAGTAAAGCTCCCCTGCCTTTTAAGTTGCAGTGAACTGTTTCTATGTCCATAGCTGCAGTCCCTTAGGAGATGCATCCACGTGAAACTAGAGACCCTAAAGTAGAAATCTACAGAGGAAACATTTTGATGCAGCTTCTACTACAGATCATTTCTCTTTGTGTTTATGAAGATGAAAATAACACAAACATTGCTTCTGCTTGCTGATCACTGTGCCCCAGGCTTTTAGATGAACTTTAGTGTATCTTCATTCCTGCAGAATATGACGTAGTGGCATACCATAATAAAAGCCAGCGGTCCAGTAAACCAATGGATGTGCTTCAGACGGGGAAGAGCATTTGCGAGGGATATGCCGGGCTCTTTGAACAGATGTGCAGGTAAATTAAGATCAGAAACATTCAATGCCAGGGAGAGTGAATGGTAATTGTCATCTCTGTGCCTATTCTGTATCCCTTTACATTGACTAATATGACTTTAAGCAGGACTTGAAAAACTTTAGCTTTCAAACCATGCTGTGGCATAACAGTGAGTCCTAGAAAGGTCAATTTTGCTTTTCCCCTCCCCCCACCTCCCAGCATAATTTACTTTGTGCCATCTGCTGAGCTTCGCGTTGCATTAACATAATGGTAGATGAATGTACGGGGATAATTTGGTTAGAAGAGTCTGTGGTTTTTTCTTTGAGTATCTCTGTATCTGAAGGTTAAACGAATGGCAAGGCTGGAACGCTGAAGAACATCAGTGCAACCAGCTCACACATAGAGGCAGTTGTATAATTATGGAAGCATCAGCATGAGCCTTTCCAAAATTTTCTGTAAATACCCTCACACCTCAGCTAGGAGGACTGCAGTATCTAACTCCTATCTAGCACTTTCCATCAGTAGATCCCTAGGCACTTTGCAAAGGAGCTACTATTTATAGACCAAATTCTATCCACCTTCTGCATGCGAGTAGCTTGTTGACATAGGTGAGGAGGATTTGTCCCCTAAAGCAGTAGTCTCCAAAGAGGGTACGCAAGATGATCCACTGGGGTGCGAGAAAAAATATTAGAACTACTCTTAATATAAATATACATATATTGGGGGTGCGTGCTCAAAAATTTTTTACTGATAGGGGTGCACGAATATAAATATACATATGTTGGGGGTGCATGCTCAAAAATTTTTTACTAATAGGGGTGCGCGATCAAAAAAGTTTGGTGACCACTGCCCTAAAGGACCAAGTGTAGGCTTTGACAAACAATTATAAATGCTGTTTTTGTACAAGGAGACTCCTTTCTTAGCAGAAAACGCACTCTGCTTTGAGTCCAAGAAAAGCTATTAGTGCAAAAGATGAGGAGGGAGCAGGGCCTTCCTTCTCCTCTGTGAAGTTTGTGACTTAGTTTTAAGATTAAGATAAAGATGCATCACAAAAGTATACACAGTAATTGTTTTTTGGGGACTCTGCCGGGTGGAAATAGTATCATGTTTAGGTGCTTACATGCAGTTAGGTATCTAATCTATGGAACAGGTTTTTGTCCAAAGCCTTTTAGGGCAGGTGTAGTGCAAGTTCCTTCACTATAGCAGATTTGCTAGTAAAAACACCAATAACTGTCTATCACTTGCCTCACTTGCACTTAGCCATTTGGTTAAATATAAACAATACATGATACTGGAAGAAGTAGGAACAGGAAAATGGAGCTTGATAAATTTGTAACTGGGATTATGTGATGGGAGTTGCTTGTGATAGCTGGAAACTGGATCAAGTGACCCAGGAAAACCCTATCCCCTGTGTTCCTCTAATACAAAATTAATTTTGCCTTTACCTGAAAGATGGGCCTAAGTTACCCTTTACAAAATGGAGCCCATTCCAGTTGTTTGAAACAATGGTCTCCAATATACAAGTGGGCTGCAAAATATCAGTTATTAATTGAAAGGTGTCAATAATCACTGAAACCTCTCTCCATTCCCAGAATGCTTGAAAATATGCGTGCCCAAATTCTCTCCCAACTGTAAAGTTGTCCCAATAAAAGCTATCACAAAAGAAAAAAACATGCATCTTAAAACAGTGGTCACCAACCAGCAGATCTCGATCTACCGGTAGATCTTGGAGCCTCTTGGAGTCGATCCGAGGCTGGGGGCTGAGTGCCCGCATGCGTGCACACATGTGCCCCAGCCCAGCAGATCAGTCCATGGGGGAGGGAAGGGGCAGGGGTAGATCGAGGCCCCCGCAATGAAGGAGAGTACCGCAGAGCCAGAAGCAGGGCTAAGTTGAGTGGGGCCCCGGCCAGGTGGGACTTACAGCTGGGGAGGTGCAGCCCCAAATAATTTTTTCTCAATCTACCCCCCACCCTCCCCTCCTCACAGACTTACCTGCTGTGAGGAGGGGAGGAATGGCAGCAATGCACAGTAGATCTTGGGTTGCTGTTAAATGCCAAAAGTGATCTCCTACTTAAAATGGTTGGACACCACTGTCTTAAAATATACATTGATAATTGAAATCTTCAATGATAGAAAAAAGGGACTTTAAAAAAAAGTGTGAAATGTGAATGCGGAGAATGAGTCTAGCCAACTTTACAGTATCCCATGACACTAGACTGCGTACTTTAAAGCAAACAATAAAATTAAGAAACAATGATTATCCAGTATAATTTTATAATTGCATTTGTTATTATATTTGAAATAACCACCAATTAGAGAAACATACTGCAAAAAAAAAAAAATCAATGCCCATTTTGTTCATTAAAAAAGAATCTATCCAAGAATCTGTTTGAGATCCACACATTCAGATCAACTATTCTTCTTCCTGAATAAAGGCTATCACCTTCCTCGACTGCAGGTTGATTACTCATTTTATGATTCAGCAAACTCCCAGGGTAGCCAGTCTTTTGTTTTTATCAAATATTAACTGAATATTGACCTTGCGGACTCTCCTTCTCACAAACTGTAATATAGTTCCTCTGTTTCTGCCATCAAAGACGATTCTATTGCAAGAGGCTCTTCATTGCCTTTTCTGAACCCGCTACATGCAATCCAAGACTTTTGTATGAAGACAGTACAGAAAGAACAGATTCCCCAATTTTAGAAGTTTTCCACGGCCGACATTTTAAAAAATTATGCCTTAAAATTATGCTTCCTAATGCTACATTGAGGCAACACGAGCACCCCACAACTCTTGTAGAAATCAGTGGTTGACACCAACTGACACCCTATCATTTGAGTGAGGACAGTGGTTCTTGGCATAAATGGTGGGAAGTCATTTTAACCTCTGCTCAAGGAGACAGACCTATAATTGACCAGCTGATAGTCCCATACCTGGGAAAGGTAGAGCATTTTTGGAGGCTACTACTAAGATGCCAAACCTAAAATGCCAATTTTCAACAGTTAGACATATTCAAAATGAACTTAAAAATAGATTTCAGCAATATTTACCACCAATTTGTTTCCCAGGTTGGTGCCAGTGAACTCAAAGAGGTTGCTAGCAGCAGGGAAGGGGCTGTAAACCCCTCAGCACAGACCCAGGCAAAAAAGAAACTGACTGGAAATGGCTAGTGTGAATACTCAGACTGGCTGGCATTTCAGAGGGCTCAGTATGGGCATTTGAAGCAAAGTTGCCTGTAGTTTCTAATGCATCTTTAACTGTTAAGGTTGTTTTTATTCAGATATCCTGGGAAGGAGCATACACTGATACACAACTGGCCTTCTCCCCCTGCTGTCTATCTGACCACATCTGCTTTTTGCCTCTTCTATATTCAATAACTCTTATCCTTTTACTCTCCCAAATGGAGCTTCAGTCCTTCTACCCCATGTCATGAATATTTTCGTTGCCTTTTTCTTTAACATACCCATTTCTTTTCTTTTCCTTTCCTTTCTTGGGCCCAGAATAAAAGGAAAAGATAAGCAGTTGAGTTACACAATGGCACTAACACATTGCATTGTATTGTAACATCTCTGTTTAACAGAGACCAACATCTTGCCAACTTTTAATCATCTCAGTGCACTAAGCAGAAGTTTCCACTGAAATGCTAGTGTCAGTTTAAATTGCTTCTTCCAGTCCCCATTACCTCATCCTTCATATCATCATCTGCCATCATGTTGTCCAATCTACTGACTTTGTTAATTGTTACTGGAGCTCCTCACTAGTCCTAGCTAATCTAAGTGATCTGTATAAACTCGTTTAATTGAAGGATGAAAGAAAGCTGGCTACTTGCTCAGTCTCCCTGCCAATACAGGATTCTTTCTACAGTTATGCAATTACAGTTTTGTTAAATGGTTTTCTTATAAAGGCATTTCTATCACTTCCCTTGGGAGACCCAAGCACATTCTAGTATATCTCTCCATTGAAACAGTTTACTAATAGCCTTCCAAAATGTGTGTGGGCCTGGCAAAGAAAGGTAGGACTTGACTTTTGATACTTTGTTTCGAAGGCTGGGATTTTTAAAAGGTATCACAGGAACGATAGACCCAACTCCTCATAAATTAGTGGGAATTATATGCCTAGCTCTCATCCAGTCCATTTTAAAATCCTAGCATCAGTCTTCCTTGAAGTCATGGGTGGGAAAATACGGCTCGCGGGCTGCATGTGGCCCGCCAAGCCATTGTATTTGGCCTGCAGGGCCCCTAAAAAATTTAGAAAATAAATATTTATCTGCCCCTGGCTGCCTGTCATGCGGCCTCAATGGCTTGCCAAAACTCAATAAGCAGACCTCCACCTGAAATAATTGTCCATCCCTGCACTAAGCCATGCTCTCAGTCACACCAGCATAAAATCTTGTTACCTCCAATTCCCGTCAATGGAATTTCTTGAGGTTTACTGCCCCATTCCACAGGAAAATGTGACTTATGCAGAGTTCAGGGCTGGCAGAGACTGAGTCACCTTGTAAGATCTGCTGCAAGGAGCAATAGACTATTCACTGCAAGTCTAGGTACAGTCTTGCCCAGCCTGTCTTTCCATACCTCCAATTACAGGCCATGTCTCACAAACTCCATATCACATGTTGGCACTGGCTTAAGTAATGGTTCCTCATACGTAATTTAACTTTCTTTAAGAACATACTCATCTCATTATTTCCCAGATAACACATAGTTTCTGACCTTTAATAGAACAGTTTATACAGTGATATTTTATCCTAGTCCACCATCCCCCTCAGTCTCTCTCCTCTTCAGGCTATGTAGCTTGATCTCCAACAGTAGTTCCAAATTCATTATACTCTTGTCTTGGTGTCGCTACAGTTGCAATCCCTTGATCCTTCCCTAATTTTACAATACTTTTTTCTGAAAGGGCCTAATGCAAAGTTACTGAAGTTCTGAAGCAAGATCATTTTTCAATCTTGCAATAAGGCCGCTAATAAGACGACTGTGACTGCCCATAATAGTCCACAGGCATGAGTATACAGCCACAGCAAAATGGGAGCCTAGGGCTGCAAGACGAGGGCTCATTGGTGTTATGGTTATACAAATATGGCAAAAATATTTTCAGAATAAAGGCAAAAGTCCAGATTGGCTTCTTAGGCACCATCTAGACTCCAGTATGCCAAGAAGAGGAGATCCTAAGTTCTAGGCTCTTCTTAGCTTGAAAGGATTCACACACACATCCCAGGAGAGTGCCATAACCAAAAGTCTAGATAGTCTACAAAGGCTACATATAGAAACTCCTTTCCCCCACCTCCATGCTTATTACCCTTCTTGTTGAAAGCTATGCCACTGTGCAATAAGGAGTGCAAAAGTCATGGGACCAGAAGGAGTAAGCAATAGCACCAGCCTGTCTACTAATGATTAGGGCACTGACCTGAGGGATTGGACCCCCTAAGTGTGCTTCAGCTCAGGCCAAGGAAGTCCCAGTATGCAGGTGTCCCACTTCCTGGGCAACTTCTCTAACCATTAGGCCCTGTTACCTAAAAGATGGGTGGTGACGTTCCCACTTACTTCCCACAGCATGTTCTTGAGTGGAGGTGACTAGTTTTGCACTGAACTGAACATTATGGGGGTCCAGCAGTTATGCAGAAAGTATGCCACAGGATTAGATTCCTCCAGGGCCCTGACAGAGTTTAGGTGGGAGCTGGGACCCTAGGGAGTTTCTGTGTATGTGTGTGGAAGCCTGTGTGTAGGCTTTCACAGTCCAGAAATGAAGACACCGAATAAACTTGGACACAAATTTTGCAGTTGCTGGATGGGGGTGGGGGGGCAGGATATCTTCTAAATTGCTTTTTGCAGTTTAGAACCCTGAATTCTACCTAAATCCTGTGCAGTCATTTTGCTTACCAATCTGAATCTGGCATGGTGGGTTGAGTAGTTCTGTACAAAGCTGCCTTATTACCAAACCACCTTTACGTGAGATTTCTCTCTCTAAAAGAATGCTTTCCCTGTTGTTCCGAAGCAGCAGCACACTATCAACTCCTAGCCAATTCATCAGCTATTAACTCCAGGTTTCTCCATAGTGCCTCCTGCTATGTAAATATCCATCCATCATTTCATAACTGTACTACTTATTTGCCCTAGACATATCACTTTGCATCTGAGTCAAATCCGTATTGTGCAGATAATCTTGTTTCTAAAGTACACAGCTTATTACTTTAAGCAGCTGCTGCATTTAATACAAGATTTTTCAATGAACTAGAAAAATCTCAATTTCAGCCTATGCAGAAGATGATCTGTTTAAATGAAACAAATTTGGACAAATGTTCAAACAGGATTCCAGAGTGTTTAATTCCCATTTACTCTCTCATGACAGAGACCCCGATTTCTATACTCTTTAGTATTTGCTTTCAGGAAAATAATTTCAATTGCTTAAAAAATTATCATCCAAGAAAACCAAGATATTTTCCTGCAGTTAAAAGATATAAATTTGTTCTAGAGATGAATGTCTGCCACGGTTTTCTCTAATTTGGGGTAGCCTTAGAGATGACTCCAAAGAATCACAAGATTGAGGAAATCTAACACAGCCTGTTGTTTAGCCCAAAGTACACTGAATATACTATTAAACTAGTGACCAAAAAGTTATACAAAGTACAGAAAAGAAAACAGCACTCCCCAAATCTTCTGGGAAAGCCTGTGATAAAGATTTCATAGACATTAGGGCTGGAAGGGACCTCAGAAGATCATCAAGTCCAGCCCCCTGCCCGAATGGCAGGAAGTCAGCTGGGGTCATAGGATCCCAGCAAGATAAGCATCCAATTTGCTCTTGAAGGTGTTCAGTGTAAGTGCTTGAACCACCTCTGATGGCAGGCTGTTCCAGACATTGGGGTCTTAGACAGTAAAGAAATTCTTCCTTATGTCCAGCCTGAAATGGTCTTGCAGTAGCTTATAATCATTCGACCTCGTCATCCCTTGAGGTGCTCTGGTGAACAAACGTTCCCCCACATACTGGTGGTCACCCCTGATAAACTTATAGGTGGCCATCAGATCACCCCTGAGCCTGCATTTTTTTAGGCTAAAGAGCCCCATGGTGCTCAGCCTGTCGTCGTAAGGTCTGTTTTCCTGACAGCTGATCTCTTGCCTCTCTCGAGATTCTCCACATCCTTTTTGAATTGTGGAGCCCAAAACTGGATGCAGTACTCCAGCTGCGGCCTCACCAAGGCTGAGTACAAGGGGAGAATGATGTCCTGGGATTTGCTTGAGAAGCATCTATGGATGCATTTTGGTCGCTTTAGTAGCCACAGCATTGCACTGCGGGCTTATGTTCATCTTGTGGTCAATGATGACCCTCAAGTCTCTTTCTTCCATAGTGCTAGCCAACGTAGCACTGCCAAGCCTACAAGAATTCTGCAGGTTTTTCTTCCCAAGGTGGAGAACCTTGTATTTTTTGGTGTTAAACACCGTCAGGTTCTCATCTGCCCATTTGCTAAGCCTGTCCAGGTCAGCCTGGATCGCCCTCCTGTCTTCTGGTGTGGATGCTTTGCCCCAAAGTTTGGTGTCATTGGTGAAGTTGGCCAGTCCACTCCTGATTCCAATGTCCACATCATTAATGAAGATGTTGAACAATGCGGGTCCAAGGACAGAGCCTTGGGGGAGCCCACTAGTCACAGGGCACCATGATGAGTGACTTCCATCAATTACCACCCTCTGGGTCTGACCACTGAGCCAACTTTCTAGCCAGCAGATCATGGTGGACCCACGGCCACAATTAGTCAGTTTCGCCAAGAGGTGATCATGGGATACCAGATCAAAGGCTTTTCTGAAGTCAAGATATATGACACCAATCTCTTCTTCCTTGTCCAGGTGATAGGTCACCTGGTTGTAGAAGGAAATGCGATTGGTCAAGCAAGACCTACCCACAACAAACCCATGCTGGCTATCCCTCAGGATGTTGCCATCAGCCAGTCCATTAAGGATGGCCTCTTTAATAAACTTTTCTAAGATCTTCCCCGGGATAGAAGTCAGGCTGATAGGCCTATAGTTAGCAGGATCCACTTTCCTCCCTTTCTTGAAGATAGGCACCACATTGGCCTTCTTTCAGTCTTCAGGCACTACACCAGACCGCCAGGAGTTTTCAAAGATCCCTGCCAGGGGGGCTATGATGCTCGCCAGCTCCTTGAGTACCCTGGGGTGTACATTGTCAGCATTAATGGAGGGCAAGGGATCTCCCTTACCTGGACCTCCCTGTCCTGTAGCAGGCATGGGTGTCCTATGGGACTAATGCAAGATTGACGCAAAGTACCCATTTAATAGGTTGGCTTTTTCCTGGGCGTCAGTTGCCCCATCTGGTTCAGCCGGGGTCCAATGTTGCCCTTGCTTTTCCTCCAGCTCCCCACATATCTGAAAAAGGACTTTTTATAAAGAAATGACTTCACATTATACTAGGAAGGTGCTCCAGAGTTGATCACATAGCAACCTGTATACAGACATCCACCATCAAAGCTCAGTAAGAGGTGGTCTCTTGTTGACCAAAATATTATATGCTGCATATGAAACCATGGTTTCTAAGGAACCTAGATTCTAGTTCTGAGTGAAATGCTAAATTTTAAGTCATCCTAAAATTTTGAATATGTAGACATAGAAATCTTCCAAGTGTAAGATGCTGCTTCAAAAGTCTCTCCATCCTCCCAGGATTGCAGGTGTTCAGTGCATGAAGTTGTCAGGATATTCTAAAGGGTATGGCTACAAAATTGGACAGACCTTTCAAGGGGATTCAGACCATGCCTGGAATGCAGTTTACCTGGATGGAAGGTGGCATCTGCTGGACAGCACCTGGGGAAGCGGCTCAGTTGATGATTCCTGTAGGAAGTTCACATTCAGGTATGGGATCCCTTTTTTTTTTTTTTTAATTCAATGTGCCAACTCAGCTAGAAACAGGGCACAAGAAGGGGCATGGTAGAGGTGTGTGGAATGGAGATAGTATTACGATTATTATTTTCTGGGT
Organism: Crocodylus porosus; assembly: GCF_001723895.1. Lineage (NCBI taxonomy): Eukaryota > Metazoa > Chordata > Crocodylia > Crocodylidae > Crocodylus > Crocodylus porosus. Next base: position 6,076,783 of record NW_017728929.1, on the reverse strand, counting down.
CAGGAGTAAGAAGCAGATACTTTTTCTGTCATAATTTTTAAAAAGTTCTCATAAAAGGACTAGAGTGAAATGTTCTAAAGCCCCTTAGGGCACCATGGGCATTTCCAATTGGGAAAAACCCTAATTCCCTAGTGAGAAAGTCTCAAAGTCAACCAAAGCACTTGAACACATGAAATTCCTAAGTCTCATGGTAAGCCTGCAATTAGAAGGGCATCATTCTGATATCTGTCACTAGAAACGAGTGGTCCTAGTCTGCTTTTTTGTTGAGATGCCTGAGAACACAGAGGACCATATAAATCTGCACCTTCATATTATGAAAGAGTTGGTTCTTAATCTGCATGAAAGGCAATAATATTAAGACTTCGCTGCTACAAATGCTTATGAACATGCTTAATTTTAAGCAGATACATTTCCTTAATGGAAACCAAACAGATCAACAGTGCCTTCATTTATGTCCTTGAAAAAGTCAAAGAAAAAAAAAAATAAGTGGGTGCCTTTCAGACTGAAAAAAATGGGACTTCAGAGTGTTGTGGGGTGTATAGGCAATATAGGACTGGGCCCTTACCCCCGCTAGCTGTTCATGTGAAAACAACCTATTAAAAAAAAGATAATAATGGATAGGCATATCATCTACTTCTACATACTGCTTTGTCTTCTAAAATAGCATGACATTGATTTTTTCATGTTGCAAGTTTGAAGACAGTTAGCAAACAATCACTTTCTATGTTATTCTCACCTCTTCCCTCATATCATTTTCCCAGATACAACGAATTTTATTTTCTTACGCACCCGGCCCTGTTTATTAATAACCATTTCCCAGAAAACATCAACTGGCAGCTTCTTAAGCCCACTCTGACACTGAAAGAGTTTGAGAACAACATGTGGCACAAGAGTAATTTTTATACAATGGGCATGCTGTGCGCACACCCGGACACACCCATCATCCAAACAGGTAACAGCACACTGCTGGAAACAATGGCAGGCAAGGTTCTTTGGGTAGATGTGATATCTTTTATTAGACCAACTAAATAGTTGGAAAAAAGTTCTTTGCAAGCTTTCGGATACAAACACGCTTCTTCAGACACTGGGAGACTCGCAACCACCCTGCTGGTAACAACGCAAGTCAGCCACATCTGGATTCATGGTACCCTGCTATTCTGATGAGTCACTTTTCCAGCTCATGGCTGACAAGCATGTGGATTCTGTTTTTTAAATATTAGCTGTTAAAAAATACCCAGGGGATACAAAAGTCGCTTTTACCATTTCAGGACTAGTGGTTTGGAACTAGAAGAGTTATTTCTATTATGATCGGCTACTTAAACTTAGTCCCATCTTAGCAGCCATGAAAATTCCACTACACCTCAAGTAAGGCCATTTTTTTTTTTTGAAAAAATGTCTGAAGTCTGACTCCGGTTTACCATAGATGCCTATGTAAGCATCCTGACTTTTAGACAAACTGACCAGCTGACAACCCCCTTTTCCCCTCAGTCAAGCCACTTATTCAGGTAGCAACTCTTGACTTTCAGGCCTGACTTCAGGTCCACATTTTCTGAAGTCTTGGCCCAACGTTTGCAAAATCAGAACTGGCTCTTTTAACTCACAAGTGACTGAAAGAACTTAACATAATTCAAAAAAAGATTAGCTCATTTTATGAATGTTTTGAATACCCCAAGTTGTCATAATCAAGGATAATAATAACTTTGGAAGGAATATTCAGACACAGGCCTTTGGGCTTATATCTGTGTCAAACTCTTAGCATTAATCTCAGCTGCTTTCTATGGGGCTCATCTGAAGCATTTGGGACTAACCATAGAGCCCTTGGGCTGGTCAAGCCTAGCAATTCCTATAATCCCTAAAGTGTGAGCAACTAGAGACTTAACTGAAAGCAGTGCAACAGCTCCTGCAGGCTTTGGTATACTACAGCATCCAAGACACATGGGCAATTCCCTTTCATGTCTCATGAAATATAAGCAAGTGTCCTAAAAACAAGGACCCACCTCTGCCCTGTTCCTTCTAAAAGGGCATAGATTTGACAGACAGTTGACAAGTTATAACCAACCAACTGCATCCCTTTTTTTCACTGCCAGGATGGCTGGTGACCCAGTGGGACAGGCAGTCCTCCTGGTCATTCTGTATGTAGGAATTTTATATCAATATAAAAGAAAATGCCTAAACCGTCTCTTTTCTTTTGTACTTCACAGTAAATGGAAAAGCAACCATCTCTGTTGAGAGCCGTTCTCCAGCATTATTTATGTTTAAGATAAAGGGAACAAAGGAACATGGTTTAATGACTTTAAAGAAAAATGGGATGAAGCTGGAGGTCTACCCCCAGATGACTGGGAAATACAAGTTAGAGGTCTTTGCCAAGCCCCACAAAGGCTCTGAGGACCTCTACAACTGTGTGCTGGAATATACCCTTGAGTGCAACTCTGTGGACAAAAACATTTGTTTTCCAAAGGACCTCCATCAGCCTGTAGGGCCCAGTTGGTTCACAGAGCGGCAAGGGTTCCTGAGGCCATCACACCCTGACCCCATCATTCACACCAACGATGGCCGATGCTCCATCACCTTTACCTTGAGCAAAGATCTAAGTGTCTTAGCCTCACTGCACTCAGATAACAGCAGCTTAACTGAGGATGTGACAAGGCGACACATCATGCAAATCCATCGTGGAACCCAGATTGAGTTCAAGATCCATCTGCCCCACTCAGGGAACTTTGTTCTTAAAATCTATACCAAGAAGAAGGCTGATCCAGGCAACTACAATTATATCTTCAACTACCTCATCTCTTGCCCAAACATTGAAGTGAAATGGCCAGTTTTCCCCCAGTATTACAGCAAATGGGCAGAAGACTACGAAATACTGGAACCCCTTTCTGGGCTGCTGCCAGCCAATCGCAATGTTCATTTTAAGCTCAAGCTGCATGGTATAGCTAAGGTGTTTGTTCAGTGTGAAAACACTTGTCCTCTGACGTTGAATAAAGATGGCTTCTGGGAAGGAACCTTTAACACTTCTGGATGCACAGAGGTATTTGTCATGGTGCTGGAGAATGCTAACCACACGTTCTACTCCCACATCTTGAAGTATGAAGTAGAAACACAGTAAAGTCTCTCCCTAACTTGCCCAAAACAACATTTCAGCATGTCCAAGAACTGTATCATTTTATGTGATCATTAGCTCCCTTTATCTAGCAAATATTGAATTGTGTGTTCATATTTTTGGAAGAGCCAGTGCTTGAACAAGATCAAAACAATAAAGCAAAGATCTGTAATTGTTATGAAGGGGGCAGCAGGGTAGGGACTTCAAAATATTACACTAATATTTAGGCAACACCATCCAAAAATGAATTGAGGAAAGCAATTGACTTAGTCCACAATTCATTAAGCAACAACGACTGGTTCCCAAAACATCACACATCACAAAAGAAGATTTACCATAGCAACTTTGAGTAGCAATATGGCATGGAAGTAGTTTAAAGATCTTTTAGCCAGGATTTCTGTGCATCTCTAGCTTGGCAGCAAAATAAATCCCATGGAAGAGACATGCTATTGGGAGAAGTTTCATTAATTGAAGGCTTTCTTGTGCACTTCATTGTCTTACAAATCTACATTATATTCTAAAATGACTGTTTTTACAGCTTTCATCTTAAATTTAATAAATGATTTTTACCTCATTCATATTTTTACATGAATTGGAGCATTTGAGTTATAAACACTTCAGCTACAATGTTGTAGCTATGTTGTAGCTAATTCTGTTATCTTGGCCACAAAATTGGTTCTCAGTTTTACCTAAAGCCACAGTTATACTGAGATTAACATTAGTTCTCAAAGCTAATATTTAAAAAGGACCCTAACCTGTTTATACAGGAGAGTAACTACTGAACTTGATGGTTATATGGGATATTAGCCTGGAAGAAAAAAGAATAAATCAATGGAATTTGGATCCATATAGAAACATGACTGCTAATTACTAACTTCATACACAAAACCAGTCTGTGCTGTAAACACACAAAAATTTGCATGCAAAAATCAGCAGTCTTCTTCTTGGCCTTACTTTATTAATCAATGAAAAAAATAAGCGACAAAAACCACAAAATTAAACTTCCTATTCATAAAAAATGTAAAATGTCCATAAATCTGTGTGATCCAAGAAACAGCATTTGTGTTTGAAATTAAATTTTTAAAAAGTCAGTTTCTCTCATTCTATTTATTGCATTTATGGAATGACTTTAGCTTCTGCTGTTAACAGAAAGAATAGCTAACAATTCATCTTCCAGAATGCCAACAAAAGTAGTGCTTTAGTGACTGGAGGGAGGGTGATGGGATTCCACGCAAGGCCTATGAACAATTCTAAAGCCCTCCAAAAACACCCCACCATTCCTGCTCTCTGTATTTGGGAGCTGTTCCCTATAGGAATGCAAGTGAACCCTGTCAGCCAGCAGACACGTGATTTCCTGAACTGCAGAATATACACAACAGAAGGCATAGAAGTACAAGAAAAAGGAAAACCCATGGGCATTCTGTGTGCCTGACCAGGTCCACAAAGGCTGAAAGAAGACTTCCCTGACACTACCAAGGACAGCCTTAGTTGAAGCAAGTCTGCTTTCTTTTTGGTGTATAGCAAAGGAACGTAGAATAATAGAATCATAGAAAAATAGGGCTGGAAGGGACCTCAGGCGGTCACATCTAATCCAACCCCCTGCTGAAAGCAGGGCCAGTCCCAACTAGGTCCTCCCAGCCAAGGCTTTGTCGAGCCGGGTCTTAAAAACCTCCAAGGATGGAGATTCCACAGCTTCTCTGGGTAACCTGTTCCAGTGCTTTATTACCCACCTAGTGAGAAAGTTTCTTTTAATATCTAATCTAAACCTCCCTTGCTGCAACTTGAGTCCATTGCTCCTTGTTCTACTACCAGCTGCCACCTCTGAGAACAGTCCAGCTCCATCCTCTTGGAACCCCCCTTCAGGGAGCTGAAGGCTGCTATTAAACCCCCCCCATAGTCTTCTCTTCTCTAAACTAAATAAGCCCAGTTCCCTCAGCCTCTCCTTAGAAGCCACGTACCCCAGCCCACTCACTATTTTTGTTGCTGTCTGCTGAACTCTCTCCAATTTGTCTACATCCTGTCTATAGTAAGCGCCCCAAAACTGGGCACAGGACTCCAGATCTGGCCTCGCCACTGCCAAATAGAGGGGAAGAATCACTTCCTTCAATCTGGTGGCAACGCTCCTACAAATGCAGCGTAGTATGCCATTTGCCTTCTTGGCAACAAGGACATACTGTTGGCTCATCTTCAGCTTCTTGTCTACTGTAACCCCCAAATCCTTTTCTGCCGAGCTGCTGCCCAGCCAGTCAGACCCCAGCCTGTATCGGTGAATGGGATTTTTCTGTCTGAAGTGCAGGTCTTTGCATTTGTCCTTACTGAACCTCATAGGATTTCTTTTGGTCCAGTCCTCCAATTTGTCGAGGTCCCTCATAATCCTAGCCCTACCCTCCAGTGTATCTACTACTCCCCACAGCTTGGTGTCATCTGTAAACTTGTTGAAGGTGCACTATATCCCATCTTCCAGATCTCTGAAGATATTGAACAGGACAGGCCCCAGGACTGGCCTTTGGGGCACTCCACTTGATACCAAAACCTGCACCAGGAAGCTGTCCTCAACACTCTCCAAAATCTTTCTGGATTGCCCGTGCATTGTTGTACTGCCCTCCCAGCAGATATCAGGGTGACTGAAGCCTCCCGTGAGAGCCAGGACCCATGATCAGGAAACTTCTCCGAGGTGCCTGAGGAAAGCCTCACCCACCTCATCCTCTTCGTCTGGTGGTCTATAGCAGACCCCCACCATGACATCAGTCCTGTTGCTCTCCCCACTGACCCTAACCCAGAGACTTTCAACAGGCCTGTCTCCAGTTACATATCGGAGCTCTGAGCAATACCTCTTGCTTTGGACTACAAGCTTTCAGCCTAAAATGACCAAGGTATTTGATATAGGGATGTAAATAATGTTTTATAAGTGATTCGTTTAACCTCCTCTAATTATATTTGTTAAACAGTTAACTGACAGTACACATCTAGTTTAGCAGCCTTTGGGCAGAAATGACCTAGGGCTTGGCCCTGACCCTTCCTATCTCCCCATGCTTCCCCTCACCTCGGGGCTGTGCTCACTGTGTGAAGGGCCCACGGCGACCCCTCAGACCCAGTGCCACCCACTTCAGTTGCTGTGGCACCTTCTTGGGCCTTCACATGCTCAGCCCCGCCTCAGGACTGGCCAGGCTCTGCATAAGTCCGGCACCACAGGCAGGAGTGGGAAGGATGCATCATGCCTAGCAGAGGCCACCCTGTTGGGACCAGACTCCCCCTTCCCCTGGGGTGAGCTGGGGAGGAGTAAACTTCCAGGTCCAGGCAGTGACAGCACAAGCATGGCACAAGGCACAGGGAGCCCATTGCCCTGCCTAGGCCCCTCCATTGCAGTTCGGGGTGGGGCCGCACAGACCCACCGCAGAGCAGGGAGTCTCACTGTTGTTGCAGGAAGGCAGTGCCCAACCCCTTTTGGGGGGCTCAGCATCTCCCCTTCTCCTCGTGATGGTGGGATCCAGGCACAGGAGAGCTCCACAGCACTGCCTGCAGCCTATGGGGGTGAAGGGAAGCCATGGTGCCACAGCTAGACAGCACCTAGTTCTCAACACCCCTGTTCATGCAGCCTCCCACACAGTGCCAGGCCCTGACCATTAAAGCGGTAAGCGGTAAATGTCATTTAACCATTTACATCCCTAATTTGATACAGCTGATTTTACACAATATGATCCTAGAAGATATTTCAATTGAAGCCCAGGCATATGGAGCCCACTGGGTGCAACTGGTGCCCTTCTGACTGACCTTTAGTTACTAGGAATTTCTGTCTCTCATAAAATTGAAAATTCCTGCATGTAACCTAATCGCAGACACCTGCTCCATGCAGGTTCTTGTGCCACACCCACTCCTGCAGCATGCATCTCCAACAAGGCCAGACATGGGACTATTGGTGACAATCACCTACCATGACTGGTGGTCTTGGTACAGACCAACTGCTTTCTTCTCATGCCAAGAGACTACTCCCATTCAGGATGTGGCAGCCCTATACCACACCCAATATACACCCAGATACAGGCCAGTCCCAGAAAATTGGGCTTGCCCTCAAAGGCCAGTCAGGACCCGTCATAGTTTTTATAGTTGGTAGGGTCAGAAGGGACCTGAGCAAATCATCAAGTCCCCCCTGCCATGGCAGGAAAGAGTACTGGGGTCAAACAACCCCGGCTAGGTGATTATCTACCCTCCTTTTGAAGACCCCCAGGATAGGCGTGAGCACCACTTCCCTTGGAAGCTTCCTTCTTCCCACCACTTCCCTCCCAAGGAGCTAGAGGGAAATATGGCTCCATCTCTTTTGCCTTAGGGATTTCTTGTCAGAGGAATTTGAATGGGGGAATAGGACACATCAGGTAAAGTGAATAGAGGAATAGGACACATCATATCATAGAGGAACAGTTAAAGGACAATTGCACAGCATTTCCCTCTGTGCAGCACAATACCACAATACCCCTGCCATCAAGTTTGTACGCCAATGTAAATCATACTGGAATCAGGAACAGACAGAACAACAGGTATGCCACAGGTAGCAATTCATACAGTAGCTCGCTATTACTGCAATCTCATCACCAGGGATCCTGGTTTTCTCTGATTTAAAAAAAAAAAATGCCAATTTTTAAATTAAAAAAAGTAACCCAAAATCCGCATTTGTCAGTGATTAAAATGAAATACCATTAATATATACAGCTACATCTATATATTAGTAGTGTTTTATTTTAATTACAAAAAATATGTGCTTTTTTAATCCAAAAAATTGGCTTTTTTTTTTTTTTAAATCAGAGAAAACCAGGACCCCGGCTGATCACTAGGTGGCAGTATAGCTTGCTTGCCTTTTGCAAATGGTTTCAATGGGTGAAAGTCAATAAAAGGCAGCTACACCAACATAACTTGCACTGGTGGAGTTCTACCCCCAAGTCTTTCAGAGGTAAATCTTCACTGTGTTGGAATAAAGTTACTCCTGATTTGTATCACTTGTTTACTACTTCCTTTGCACCATGCTAAACATTCATCTGTGCAGGCCCTCAGGGACTCATTTTCCCTTCCTGCTGTTATTATACACAAAAGAAACAGTTTGCATACATATACTTAGCCCCTTGGGTTAGAAGGTGACCAAAAACAACATCAATGCATGAAGAGCAAACAAATTTCCCACACCTTGTGTGGACCGCATATTAAAGGCAGGCCTAGATGGCAACTACCTCTCTCTTTTGTGGAACTCAGGTGGCTCAAACTAGAATTTGAGGTACTACTGCCTACAAATTGATTTCCATGGGATTTTTTTTTTAATGCAACAGAAGGCAAACATCTGGCTTAGCCTTGCAAGTTCATAGGAAACTCTTTGGTGTTATTAAAAGGATGAGTTCAAAGACAAAAAAACCCTCCAGCTTCGTTAATTATAAAACTGCCAAGACTGAGCGATTATTCCAAGGGGATGTTCAAGATTGCGAAGGCAGAGATGAATGCATGGGAACCCTGCAGCCCCAGATAAAAGGGCCTCAGAAGTCTGTACTCACTGTGTCATCTCCCTCTAGGATAAACAACTCTGCTCCTTCTCACAAAAAAGAGCATACTTTACAGTGTTACAGCCCGCATTATTGATAAGTCAATTCAAGAGATGTCCTCATAGTGTAATCTACAGGCCACTGACCCTCCGTTTCAAACTGTCTATTATCTTCCAGTACAAACAGGCACTGGGCAGCTTTTGTAACTCTATGCCATACAGAGGAGTAATTACACTAAGCTAAGCTTCCAGACCGCCCAGTGTTATTTGCTAATGTCAAAGCTCTCCTCCTCTTTGATATCAGCAAATTATTCCACACACATACAAGTGAAGATCTGTGGCAAATGCTCTCTTTGCCTCCATCTTCCCATTACTCTAGCTAACTGCTTCAATAACAGTCCAAACATAACACAGTGTTTTAGGTACGTAAGAAGGGAGCAGAATAACTTTGTGCCACTTAAGGGGCACAAAAGAGTAGCACTGCTCCTCTGACTTTCCTAAATGAAGAAGGCTAACTAGCCATCATTCTCTTTTGGTTAGAGCAGTCGATTCATTCCAAATCCCATAGATACTGGTTGTACAAACCAGGCCCTCATGCAGCCACACTGACTGCTCATTTCATGGTACAAACTGCTCTATTCATTTTCCTCTCATCCAGTCATCTACATGTAGCCTATAAGAACAGACATGTGAGAATCTTGTTTTGGTCACTAACAGCAGCACGAGTGAGCTGATATTCCCAATTGAGAAACATTTTCTACCATGACTACTTATACCAGGAGAACGGGTGTATTCTGCTGCATCTTCTTGAGGATTTTTCTGGTTTTACATCCAACTCAGCGGAAATCCTGCCGTGGTTTCACCCATAATGTTTGCATTCTCCAGTTCATAAAAAACCTGAGATCCTCTGCTGTGGGGACCCCTTTAAACCTGAATATTTGGGGCTCCATCACATTGTTTCAATAAGGAGGAGAAACAGATCATACAAATCACGTACATTTGTGCATCTACACCTCTTTCTGACAGTACCTAAGTCCTGTTTTCCTGAACATGCTAGGAACAATCACCAGGTGGTTACCTGCAACTTCCAAGCCTGTTGCTTCAGCAAGGCTGGTGCCCCAAGGATCTTTCCCCCTTTGTTCCCTCGCAGGACTATGCTCTTTACTGTTTCTCTGGCTTTCTCCCTCTCTTGTACCTCCCAAGCTTGCCAGATAATTCCTTAGCACTGTGCTTTGCAACCAGCAAACCCATCAATCCAATCAGCTTAGCTTCTGGCCTTGCCATGTGTCTTGGTTCTCCTATGTAAAAGAAACTTACGGTAACTGCTGGCATACCCTTCAGCTTTAATTAGATCTGTGGTGGTGGGTCCCAAGTACGTCTCACTCACCCAAGCCCAAAGATATGCTTCAAACTCAGAAATACATCAGCAAGACTGCTCCAGACTTATCCCTCACTTCCCACTCTTAAGGCCTTTATCTCTGGCTGACCCAAGAGCAGCCACTGAGGGCAGCCACTGAGAGCAGCCTCACCAAGACTGCAGACACAGGTAAGCTGAGCATACTCAAGCTCCCTAGTGCCATGACTGCCAGTGTATTGGGAGACAAGTCCTGTCTATAGTCAAATACATGCTTGATAAGAAATTAAAAAAAAATTCAGCATAACGTTATCAGTTCCCATCAAGTCTTCTCCCCTACTAGATATCAGCCTTTCCTCAGGAGAGCATCTATGTGCATTCTGTCCCAGGAGACACAACCACACTTGGAAATTAAGAGGAGAAGAGTGTGGATTATTTTCCCTTGCTGCAATATTCTTATTCAAGGCCCTATAAAGAACTACAATTGGAAAGGACAGAATTTGTAACCTTGAGCTTGGCTTTTGCCAAGTCTTAAAAGGAAATGACCAAAAAAAGCAAGGAAAGTTTGGGGAGTGTGGGGGGGGTAGAACTCCTGTAGCTACTTATTTAAAAATTAATTCCAAATACACCATTTACAAAAGAAACTTTTCATGGAGCAGAATATCTTCACCCAAATGTTTTTTCTTGTACTTTACAATGGAATAATGTTATCATAAAATGACAGAAATAGTGTACTTAAGAAAAGAAAGGGTGTAGATGTAACAGACAATATTCGCCATTGGGACAAAGGGGTGAGGTGAATCAGTGAGTACATGTTATAAATGTAACTCTGTAGATGGAATTCTCCAAGCCTATTTGCTGAACAGAGCTGCCTATTGCATGTATTAGGAGCTGAAGGGACAAGAAAGGTGATCTGCAAATCCCACCCCCGCTTCAAGTCACAACTTGAAGATTAAGTGCTGGATGCTCCCAAAAGAAGAGAAAAGATAAGTAAACATTACTAACTGGTCAAAGTGCCCTTTTCTACTCTTGGAAGCACTTAGCGCATAACCTTAAGTACACTAACTTATTTCAAATAACTGTAGATCTTTAAATACCCAAGGAAAATAGAAGAGGGTTGTAAAGAGTGTTCAATGTTATACAAAAAGAAGCTGGGGGAGAAAAGAAAAAAAAGAGACAAAAAATGCGGAGTGCTGTCAGATGAGGGAGGTGATGAACTCACAGGACAAACTCCAGTGTTTTATGCACCCCTAGGAGAGAAGAGAAACAACTTAACTCACTTCATTTTCCTGTGCTGCTTTTGTTCAGACAGCTGGTTGCAACATATCACCCCAGAGATATGGATGTGAAGAGTGAATATTTCAGAAGTGCTCACTGCTGGTTAAACTGTTACAGTGGAGGAAACAGCCAGCGCTGAGACAGGCCATGACTGAATATTCTGGAAAATCCCAGTATCAGAGTGTATGTTTTATGAGAGAAGCAGTATCCATGAGCAGGAACATATCTACGCTGCTCATTTACAATACCAGGTGGTACCGCTAGAACACCATAGTGCTCCAACAATAACATGCCTTGCTCTGGAGGTAGCACACTTTCATATGCCCAGCACTGCACTCATCCTACTTAATTCTGCCCCTCAATCAGCAATGTAGCTATGCCACTTCTGGTTTGGAATGTGACACCAGCAGAGCAGTAAACCAGGTTTCATTGCAGTACCACCTGTTAAGTAAGGCAGCTGTAAGACTTGCCCACGTGTCATCATGCGACACCAGTATCCTGGATGACCTTATAAGTTTAATTCCCATGCATCATGGAATCCAAGACAAAAATCAAAAACATAAGGATTTCTCAATGGAACAGCTGAGAGGAACTCGCAAGTCTCCCATGTTTTCAAACTCTATGTTATGAAGAACTGCTCTCAAACTTGCTCATATTTGTTGAGATGGGAGAGGATGAGGCAGCACCAGAAAATAAATGCATTTGTTTTGACAGGCACGACTTACCATCTTTCACTGGACAGTCTGGATCAAACAAAGCTGTCTGCTGTTTTCTGGCACATCTTCATAATGTTTTTGATATTGGGTTATCTGTCCATATCAAGCTGCTCCAGGATGGGATGACACTGATGAAAAGTTGTGAGAAACTAATAATCAGACAGATATAAGGAGTGGCAAATTTAGGACTGGAGAAAACAATTTTATACATTTTAAAGAAACCAGGCAGCAATTCAGAGTCAAACCAAGACAGGTGACAGTGCAGTAGAGTTGATCCATTACCCACAGATGTCATGTTTGTGAAAGAGCGGTGTCCCAAGAAGGAAGCTCAACTATTCCACAAATGGAACATGAGGGTGGATTATGAGGAACAGACAGAGGAGGCCTAAGAAAAAGGCAGCAGCTGAGATAGTTAAATGGAGCCTAAGGGAGTTAGGTACCAAACTCTCATCTACTTTTAACGGGAGCTGGGTACATGACTTCCCCTGACATTTGTGAAAACTCACCCAACATAGAAAATGGGGTTCAATCCATGTTTCAGCTGACAGTATATCTCATTAGCTTTGCTTGCTATCTTATATTTGTATTGTGAGGAGAGTTCTCACCTGTGGGGCAACATTAGGGCTACCCCTAGTCATGTGAGTGACTTGGCCAATGCAGTCCATTTCACAAATCAGAATGGTACAATGAAATAGCTGGCAAGGATTAAGACTCATTCATCATAAACAGAACAAAGATCATAATTGCTCTCCATTCTTTTCCCATAAGTGACAGAATGAACGCGCAAGAAATATTCAGATAAGTCCCTCAGGGTGCCCGTCTCTTCTTACAGCAAAACAAAACCAAACTCCTAAAAATCAGTCCTTCAGCTTCTCAGAACTAATATGGCCATTGTACAAATGAAGAGAACCTGGTTTATATGCTCATTTATCCCTTACATTCAACTGCACCTTCTATTTCAACTTCTCCCTTTCCAAACTGATGAGCACCCCAGTGTGAATTCTACTCTTTGCATGTTTTCTGAGTACTTTAGAGCAGAAGTACTTCATCTTCTGGCCCCATGGGCTGGATGAATGGGATGGGACCAGTCCATAGGTCAGATTCAGCCTGGAGTCAGTCCGTGGTGTCACTCCACAGGTGTAATCCAGTGAGCCAGCTCAACCCTGTGTGCCAGATATGGCTACAAAGTGACTCTGCATCCCAGAATGGCTTCCACGCATCAGATCTGGCCACAGATGGATTCTCTCTCACACATCGGATCCAACTACAGAGCAATCCCAAGTGCTGGCACAATGTAGCACACAGGACTGTCATCTAGCCTGTGGAGTTCCTCACAGGTCCAGACTGCTCTCTGGATCTCACCCAGATGGTCAAATTAACTCCTTGGAGATAACAGGATAGAGATGAATACTTACTGCCTGGATTAAACTTACTTTGTGCCCTTGAGGAAAAATAGGGGACAGAGTATTTCCCATATTACTTTATTTTATTTGAGGTTCTTTTTCCATATATAAAAATAATTTTAAATTAATTTACACAGTTCAGTCCTGTCAGCCATCAAAATCTCTATGATAGTGAATGTGGTCATGCATGCATGCACACACACAAACAGTTATCTCTGCTGCAGAAGCCTGCAGTCACTTGAGACAAGGTCCACTGACACAGCTTTACGGACCAGAGATGCAGTTTCAATAGCACAATACTTTCCTGGTGAGAGAGATTTGCTCCACAGGGAAATATAATTTTCTTAGCTTCCACAACTTGTGATTCAGCCTGGAGAAGGAGGGATGTCTGTCCGTCCAGCTCCAAGGGCTAATAGTTTCATAGGTACCTTCTCTTTCACAGACTAATATCATTTAATTAAACCAGTGTTCAAGTCCACAGACCTTGAAGAAATGTTATTCCTGGTGTGCAAACTGTTTCACTGTCCTTTCACTCTCTTTTTTCAGTTCCTCAATGTGAGCATCTAAGCGATCCAAGATATGTTGAGATCTCAGTTCTTCCTCTTCCAGAAATCTTGCAGCTATTGAGCCAATAGGAGATGCAGGCAGGGGGCACTAAAGAAAGAAATATTAATAAAACTGATGAACAGAAAAATGGAACTCCAGCAAGAGGCTTCTACATGTACAATGTTCTGCCTTAAGACTGTGAGGGAGAAGGCAGTGTATTTAATTAACGTTAATAATGTAACCAAATTTTCACCTCACCATGTTTAGGGGGTCCAGAAAACACAGGCAGGATCATGAAGGTATTGCATAACTGTAGTAGATTATGAATTTTAAAATGTCCAAGTAGTAGAATATGAACTTTAGAAGCTAAACTGGAACATCAATGCAAGAAGAGTTGCATGACTCTTCAAAGTGGTATTAATTTTAATGTTAAATTTTTTTTAATTGGTTGACACAGTGGCTCAAAAGTACTGAAGTAACTTAGGAGCATTAGTCCCACTAAGAAAATTATGGCTTGTTCTTTAGGCACTTTAAAAAACCCATCCCATGCCATGTCCTCCACTGATGAATGCCATACACCAAGGAACCAGGCTGACAACAAGACAGTAAAGGTCTTCTCATCAAAATGTCAAAAATGATAAAGTAGAAGCTGGGCATCCTTTCAAACTGACCTCTGCATTAAAGCCCAATCAGAAGATTAGCAAAAAACAGGATTCCAGCAATGGTTTTCATGTTCATACCAGATATTAACAACAGCATGAAGTACTAGTTATGGAGATAAGTAGCTAGAGGTCCTGACTTTCCAGGTATTTTCATAGCCAATTTCCAACAAAAGTGACAAATCCTTTAACATTTACCAAAAATGAGTAAGGGATCAATTCAGAGCTTTGACACATGTAAACATTTTTCATAAAAGTTCATGTCAGGGGAGATGCAAGTTACAGTTGAGTGGGAAATGACTTTCACATTTCTCTGCTCCATCATTGTACTTTGAGAGTGGGATCCTGACCCTAGCAAAGTCGACCAGAATTTTACTACTGATTTCAGAGAAGCCACAATTTCACCCCTTGTATCAAATTTCACACTTTCTTGGGAGTACAATCAGTGTTGTATAAAACTACAATCTAGTACTAGTACAGTGCTTCCCCGCCCCCAAATGTCTGGCCAGATTCTCCTGTGCATGTTTCAGCATCACAGGTGTTACCTGTTCCTCCCTGCTGTAGTACAACCTTCTGAAACTACAAGCAACAACTTATATATTCCAAGACCAGCAGAAGGGAAGGCACTCCTGAGTTGAAACAGCACTTCTGGATGTCTCTACCTTCTTTTATGTACCATCATCTCAAAACATAAAAGAAGTTATGTTCCTAAATTCCCATTCAGCTGGGGTTAATGCTACTTCTTTTCATCAGCACTTGCTGATAAATTACCACTTATTCTTTCATGTATAAAAAGGAAGCTAGTCCCACCATGCTCTTTGTTTTACAAGATTGCATGCCGCAAAAATGGGGACACTTGGAAGCTACGCTTTAAGTTAAGGACAGGAGAGGACTTTCAGAGAAGAAACTGGAAGGTGAAAACATGAAATTGCTGAGGAGCCGCTGTCCTTTAGGGAAAAAAAAACCTGGCTTGAAATTCTTGGCTAGAGTAGACAACTGGTTGTTTCCAGTCCAAAGAGTTTCTTGCACTGTAGCAGTAAGATGGAAAATCCTGGGCTTTCACCAAAATGCAGGGCCCAGTCTCATCTATTCTCCTTCTAAAAATCAGCCAAAGCTCTCCCCTCAGCCTTCCCATTTCTGTTCTGCTAGCCATTGATCTCTGAGAAAGTCCCCTTCCCTACTAGTGTTGCCAGCAAGAGATTTAGCAAAACTAGTCTTTTACGAGCTGTTAAAATAGTGACTTAAACGTAGGGGATGAACACCAGCTGTCCCAGTCAATACATAGAAAAAACATTCAAACCAATTTCCTTTCAGAAACCCTGTTTCTTTTCTCCATTCCATACTTTCATCATAGAAAAAAGCTTGCCTTATCTACTAAATATTAAGTCCCAGATCTGAAAAGAGATTTAGGTGGAATTTAGGATTGAAGGCTCAAACTGCAATCCTAAACTATGCCCCCAGGGAACTACTACCTAACCCTGAATGAACATAAACTCTCTAAATGCCTCAGTTTTATGACATTAAAGATCCCAAGCAACTAAAATCCTGTGCGTTCCTAGAAACAGAAGTGCCTCAGCTGTGACAGAGCTGAGCAGCTCTGCTCCTATTTGATGCTTAAGTCCCATCAAAATCCCAAACTAGACAGTCTTCTGCCTTTCTCCCCTGAGGGACTCAATCTCTAACTATTGGGCTCTGCACAAAATGCCACATCCTTTCACAACCTGAATAAAGGAGGACAACTCCTCTGATATATTTTGTATTTTACAGAGTTATTAGATACAATGTGCAAACAACCCTTGATCAGGGACTTTAACCCCCGACTCTCTCATTCCTAACCACCAGGCTAGAAGGCATTGCTCCCTCTGGCTCAAAAATTAAATGTAGTTTGGCAGTTAGGGCAGTCTCCTAGAAGGTGGGAGATGATCCAGGGTAGCTCTGCCTGCAAAGTTTCAGTCCCCTTCAGGCAGAGAAAGGAAATTAACATAATACTCTTGGATGAGTGCTCTAATCACAGAATGGCTGGATAAAAAGATAGACAGCACCAGCAACCTTCTTTAGAAGGAAAGGGTGACCTCTGCTCACTTTCTAGGAGACAGAGATTAGGTATGGAGAAGTTTCTGAGCTGTGAATTATAAGTGGAGGGCAGCATTTCCTGGTAGTGCTGCCTAAGGCAACCAGTTCTCAGACAGGAGCAGGATTTCAGACAGACTCCATCCTTAACTAGCATAGGTAACCCCCTCTCAGTATGCCAGCTTTTACAGAGCCCATTCCAAGCGCCTCATACACCAAAGAGAAAAATCAGGCACCTAACTTCAGGCTCCATATCCCACTAGAAGGCCAGGCACCTAGAAGTTATGTGTGGCAACCCTTCGCAGTGCAATGCCAAAACCCCTTTTTTCCTGGGTGTAAATATCTGATCCAAGTTACACAAAAGTGACACTGAATATTAAAGTGATGAAAGCAGGTTGCAATAGAGTTGGAGTGCCATTGTAGCCAGGATAGCCCAAGAAATGCCAGGGAGGCACGGATTTTGTGTGACATCTTTTATTGGATCAACTGTAGAGTTAGGAGAGCTACTGGACAGGTTTTGGATATTAAGTGCCCATCCTCAGGTCTAAGCTGAGGCACTTGACGGTCAATTTTGAGATGGATACCTGATGCCTAAGAGCTTGGGCAACAGCTCTCCCAACTATGCAGCTGGTCCAATAGAGATCAAAAATCCTTACCTCCAAAGCAGTTGCTCATGTACATTAATGCACAACTCCAATACAAAAGAACAACTGACTGCAGACAGAACCAGCTTATAATAACCTTCTGCGAGAAGCTTTCCATTTCACAGTTGTGAAGAAAGTCTTGTTGCAGAAAGCTGGGGAAAATAATTTAATTTCCCACCACAGTTCTTGTTAGAATTTTCACTATACCAGTACTGATCACTTTCTCTACCCAGGGTATGATTTGCAACTAACACCCTATACAGTATAGCTAGTCCTGGGTATGACCATAAACTACATCCAACTGGAGGGTCTGGTGGCAACACGGCGGGGCTACTCATGGCAGGGTAGCTCCTATAAAGTACCACAATGTTGCAACCTCCAGAGTAAGGAGAGTATAGGACGCCTCAAAACCCTAGCACCCACTGCTTTGTGAGTAACTCCTCGGTTGGAGAAAGGCTAAGCTTGTCGCCCTGATAGAAACACGCTCTCGATGAGATGCTGGGCAAGTTAGCAGCAGTTCTTATCTGTTGCTCATGACAGAAGTTACAGCCATTGAGGCACTGAGGACTCAGTCTGGCCTCTGAATTCTGTTTCAATGGTCTAAAGAGGGATGATAGGTCCAGGGCAGCCTCCACTCCTCAATATGCTTGCCTAGGCATACTCAAAACATCTTGGTGTGATGGTCACACTCTGTAAGAGCAGATTCATCAGGCACCTGACTAGACCTCTTATGTGTACACCATGATCCAGAGGATTGATGCTTGCTTACACATACAGTATAGTGGTGCTTAGGAGGTAGTCTCTGAAAGCTGGTTACATTTGCCCTGTAAAAAAAAAAAGAGAATCTCATCACTGTCATACAGTTACCAACAGTATGCTGTCACTCACCAAAAGCACAGATTCTCTCTGTCGACTTGAGACTGATTCTCTGGATGCTTCGTCAGTAAAATCTGTGTTTACATCTGGCAAAGAATCAGAAGACAGAGATTCCAGGGAGCTCTTCCTGCTAATCGGGGGGGATTGTCCACCTGCTGAAGCAGAAGCAGTCTCAGTTGCAGCTGACAAGTGCTGGGCTTTCAGACCCTGTAGCTCCTCTTTGTGGTGCTGAGAACTCTCGTCAAAGTTGGCCTGCAATTTTCTTGATTCTTCCTTACGTTTATGCTGCGGCTCCTGAGGTCCCCTGGAGAGCAGGTTAGAAACCACAACTGTTTAACAGTTTGGCTCTGTTTTAGCAGCAGAACTTATGCAGGAATTTATGCAGAGGCAACCAATTAGTCTCTGGTTTACTGATAGGCTTGGCAGTTCAAACTGGCTGCTATCACTTGTTTTCACAAGACCTCTAGACATATCCAGTCTCCAGGGAATTCACATTCATTTTATTATTATTCTAGACATTTAAATATTACAGTTCATTGCACAGCCTATTACCAGCAAAGGATGGGTCACAGCTACTTGGACCATAGCTAATTCTTCCACAAAACTAGTACAAATAAATTGAGGAGAATGCGTGTTGGACCCAAAGGGTGCTAACTTTTGCCAGGAACTATATAAAAGCAGCCAAGGTCTATGAGCTGTTCTAGCCACAGAAGCAAAAAAAGGAAGGTCATAAGTCAGAGGCTGTCTAGCTCTACACAATAGCAGAGAATAAAATTATTGTCCCACTTAAGGTACAAGAGTAAATATTACAATTGCCTTTAGGCTCACCAACATGTACTGTGTATTAGAGGTAGAAGTTCTTTAAAAAAACGTGGCACCATTAACTCACCAACTTGTCTTCTACTTTCCTTTCTAATGAAAATGTTCTGTTATGGCCAAAAAGTTCACTCACCCGCACTCCACATCCTTGATCTCAATCCTTTTATTTGACATCTGCTGTACAACTTTCTTATCCTTGTCCTCAGAGTCCTGAGTGGAAAGCTCCAGCTTAGCTCTAGCTTCTGCAAGGTCTCTCTGCAGTTGCTGGTTCTCAGACTCCAATGTATTCAGTGCTTTGGCATAGCTTTCTTGGAGGTGTCTTAAGGGGTTATCTTTTGCCTAACATAGGGAGAGATACTGAAATCAAATTCTTCATGTGTCTGATATGAATGAAAAAGACCCTGGCATCACTTAATGTTGCCTGTTTTTACTACTTACTCTAATGGCTCCCCAGCTACACAAACCAGCGTGCTTGCACTTGTAGGGCTGGATCTACCAGGCACCTTCTAACAGCCCAGTAATTTTAATGGGCTTCTCAGAGGGTACTATTGCTGTCCAAGCAAGTTGATTACCTGCTGCAGCAAAGTAGTTAAATACCAAGTCAGAACAGACAGCTCTGAAGTTCTAGAGTTGAGAACCCAGAGAAGAGACTGTACTCCATCCTACAACAACCGCCCACCCACACAAACGCACCCACCCACACACACACAAGCTGATGCTTGCTCAAAAAAAAATCTAGTTTTGAAATGCCACTTCCAATCTTTTCTCTAAGTTTTTAAAGTACATTAGATAAAATCTCTTGCAGCTTAGCGAGTCTGCCTCAAATAAATAACTTCCAAAGGCAAAAAGAGGGGTTTGTGCACACAGCTCTAAATAATCCACTTTTTATATCTGATTTTCTTTCCCATTTTTTCCTGATTGGGGTAGGAAATTCCCATTTCTAAACTATTTTTTCCCCTGTATGCCTTTTCTTCACCTTTTCTTCCCAAATCTTTCCAAGGCTATGCCAGAACTGCCTGTTCTATTCAGGTTCCTATATTGTAATCATCATGCAAGTAACTGAGCACCTTCCACTCCCACATTAAGTGACTTTGGGTTTGCTTTCTTTTCTCATGCTCTCTTTACAAGGAGGAATTGTGCATGCAGCTCAAAATTTGTTTTGGTAGGGCTTTTGTGGGGGACTGTGAGAGATCTTCCTCCTCGGTAGTCCTCATTTGTTCTGAAACTCTAGCAGTACACACTTTTCAGCGATAGCACCGGCATTCTGCTGTTAAAAATCTGTCAATTAGAGCTAGAAACTACTATAGCCTTGGGACCGTGTGGAAGAGTTTCAGAGTCCACCTAGATAAAAGGGAGGTTCCTAGGAGTCCCCCTTGTCCAATTAAGAAAGTTTTCTGTACCCCCTTCATTCCTCACAGACAGAGACCCTTGTACCAATTTTACCCTGTGCTCCACTGCTTTCCTTTCTGCTCTTTCAATCTCCATCCTCAGCCGCTGCTCCATGTCAGAGGTTGATCCACTGGCCGAGGCAATGACAATGTCACGCTGGTGCAGCTCCTGCGTCAGTTGGGAGATCTCCTTTTTCATCCCTTCTAACTCACTGTTGTGAGTTTGCTCAATGCGAGACAGTTGCTCCTTCAGCTGGAGAGGGATGGAAACAGGCGACATATGGTTTTTAAAGAAAGATGTTTCAGTGAGGAGACTGATGCGCTAGGCCCAGGGGTTGCATGAGGCAGAAGAACTGATTGATACAAAGCTCTTATGTAATCCTCCTAGGCACCTCTGAAAATGCACTTCTACCTTGATTTTTAAGGTTGCTCTTCTTATTTTGGGGTTCCACTTCACAAACTACCAGTCGAGACAAGCAGCAATCTATAAGTATTTACTGTAGAGTGGAAGCCCAACTGTCCCAATGTAGAGAACACTGACAACCCTCAGTTACTCTACAGGAAACTACAAGTACTTAAGCCTTCTGAAAACCATCTTGTAGATCATTATCTAGCGAACACCACATAGAGTACACACCCCAGCATCCATCTCCCTAAGGCGTATTTGGTACTCATCACCATAATATCTGTCTCTCTTAAGTATTTAAAAACCAAAATTAGAACAGTCTCTTTCCTTCCCTCTTACCAGGTGGAACAAAATTAGTTGATTAGATTGCTGCTTAAGTGAATAAGTGCACCTCAGGCAGTGTCTGCCAAGATATTTTAAGTTAGTGATGGAAATCTACTTCAAATAAATGAGATTTCCATCAGGTTCTCACAGGCGTAATATCCAAGATCACTCATTTGTCATGGGAGCAAGGTTCCTAGTCTAATGTAAGTCCCTGTGGATATTCTGTCTCCCATAGAAAAAAGCCTAACCCTAGAGTAAACTTGTTTTCACTCTTCTAGAAGAATGCAGCTGTTGTGGAAACCTCTGGCTGAGAGACCCTTCCCCATCTCAGCAGTATTTCTGGGAACTTAATACTCAACAACCAGGAACTGGGCTTAGCATACAGGACAAGAAGTTCATGGCAGACAGATTACTCAGCCTTCAAGCCAGATATCAAGACCAAACTCAATCATTCCATGTGAGTCTTAGAATACTTTTAAATCCAAGTCTCCAAAAGCAAAT
This sequence comes from Crocodylus porosus, assembly GCF_001723895.1. Lineage (NCBI taxonomy): Eukaryota > Metazoa > Chordata > Crocodylia > Crocodylidae > Crocodylus > Crocodylus porosus. The sequence goes on along the minus strand of NW_017728929.1, from coordinate 6,055,181 downwards.
AAGTAGAACATTATGCCACTGGGCCACCTAACCATGACCTCTTCCTCTCAGTTCCTTTCACTTTTATGAACCTGCTGTCATGATCAAGGTCAGAATCCATCCTCACCCACAGCCTCTGAGGCAGGAATCAAAATATCTCCAGTCTAGATACATACCACACCATATACAGATAAGCCCACAAGGGGTTTAAACTCATGAAGTCTCATACAAATGTTTGGAAAATTACAAAAGGTCTCCCAAATTTGTTTTCCCCAAGTTCTCTCCTTCCCCTACATTCAGGGCTACCATTACCCCACAAAGCTCTGTGCCTTCAATCCTTTCTTCACCTTGCTTACAGAAGACACACCACCACAGCTGCTCAGAGGTGTTGTGAATACTGTAGGAAATTCTCTGAGACTGAAGGGCCCTTACCTTTTTCATCTCAGCCTTTGACTGACAGTGCTGTTCTTCCATCTGCCGCAGCTCTTTGAGCCTCTTTGTCAACTCTTCACTCAGTTGTATACATCTTTCATTTGCAGATCCTAGGCTGGGTGCCAGAGACATAAAAACACAAATTAAAATGTCCCCTAGAAACCACAGAGAACATGGTCGGGAGAACCAGTGTTCATGCTTACACTTCTATCCTATTTCCCACAAGCGTGTAATAACAAAAGGACTGGATTCACTGACCCACAAGGTCTGTTCCAGTCATATATTTCTGCACACCAAAACAATTTTGATAGACAAAAACCACCAGAAAATTTATCTGGGCAGATATAGCCACTTCTCTTTTGCTCACCTAAGCTTAGGTAAGCTTCCTGATAAGCTTAGGATTATCCCTACATAACCACCAGTGGAAATGTCCTGTTATAGCTTTTATCTAGAGCAAGAAGAATGAGATGTGGCTCCCAGAAGACAGCTGGCTGTAGACTGCAACACAAAGACTTTGCTGATAATTATAAAGGAAAGAAAAAATGTGAAGCAGGCTAAAGAAGTAAACATACCCAAAAGGTTTATTTTACAACAAACACCAACAAAACAGTTCCTCCAACTACCACCAGCAGCATACTTGAGTAAGATTTCAGTTTGATTTCTAAAGGCTGTTTCCAAATAATGCAGGGCCTAGAAAATTCTACTAGCAATTGAGACAATTGGTGAATATGGCATTTCATGTGCCATGACTCAAGTTCCTCTGAAAATCTGTAACCACTGCCTACCAGCTCTCAAGGCGAGCCATCTCTGACTGCAGGTGCTCTTCATTCTTGTGTGCAAGGTCCAACTGCAGCAGAACACGTTCCAGTTCTGCTCCCTGAGGAGACAGCCGCTTCCCATGCAAGCAGTCTTCCAGGGACCTATTCAGAAACACATGCCTTAGCCTTCTTAACACAGAAATTAACTTCATCATCAGGCCTGCTAACACAGGGAACGCTGTATTTTCTCTTCTTTTACATGCCTAGCTCCATGAAAATCCACCAAAACGACTGCTATGATGCAACATCTCTGGAAGTTCCAGATGTCACAAGTTTACCAGTCTGGTGATAAGCTCATGTTTGAAATCAATCACATGGAGACACAATCACTAAAATACAATGAAAGATTGCATGGCTGCTGGCTACATTACCAGGACACACTGCTACAGGAAGAACACAGCTGTTATGCAACCTCTGTGTGTCTGCCTATGCCTTCACCATTATCAGAAGCTTATTTCTGGCACCCGCCTCTCGCCATAGCACAAGTGGGAAGCTGATGGGACTTTTGCCACAATTATTACCTCACTGAGACCCTGATCCTGTACCATTAAAGTATACAGAAACTTTGCTATTGATGTCAATGAGCTACAGGACTGAACCCTGAGAGGACTCCACTGTTCATCTGAAGTGCTTATAAAGAAAAAAATCAAACACAATGCACTGCCTCAGGAAACCTATCAGACTGAAAAGTCTGACATTTTCTGTATTCTATATTGTTTGGAAGCTGGTTGCTTTTAAGAGAAACATAATTCAACACACACAATCAATGAAAAACACAGAACTTGTGCCATTACTTTATATTTAACAGCATGTCCTGTCATACAAAGCAATCACTAAGGATTCAACATTGAGGTGTATGCAAAGGGCACCCTGATTGTCCCAGTGAACAAATCTAGATCCCTATTCAGCAATGAAGTGGCTGGCTAGGCACAGATGCCAAGAATACCTGACAAGTTGCTCCTTGGTGTGCAAAGTCTCAGTCACCCTGGCCAGTTCCTTCTGTAACTGCTCCTCATGCATTTTGGAGCTGCTAATGAAGTCTTCCTGGGACTGCAGGGTGGCTCTTAGCTCCATCTTCTCCTCTTTTAATACCTGCAAAGAGAGAGATGGGTTGGGCAGAATCATCTTGTTATGACTAGTCTGGAAATGAATCATGTTTTTGGTGTATAAAGAAGCCATCAGAGACAGGTGGCTAGAGGGCCACGAGGGTATAAAGATGACCTTGACTTTCACCTGGAAACTCACAAAGTCCTTAGCAAAGACAGGAGTACTTCTAAAGTGATAATTTTAAGGTCTAGACACTGAATTATCCACTAGTTCCCTTGCTGGACAACCCTTTTTGTTACTTCTCATGAACCCGCCTTCCTTACACTTCTCCACTGACCTCCAGCATTTTCTTGGAGCGTCTCAGCTCCTCCTCGACTCTTTGCTCCTCCTCCAGAATCTTCTGATTGGTTTCAGTCAGATCATCCACTCTCATGTTAAGCCTCTCCACCTCCAGCTCATTGGCACAGATGGTGTCATTGGCCCTCTGCAGCTGGCTGGTTAAATGCTGGATTTCTGACTGGTTGGCCAACTCCACAGATTCCAGCAGCTGCTTCCGGTTGCTGAGCTGAGTCTGCTAACAGTGATTGTTGTTGTGTTAAAACTCTTCATAATGCATGAAGAGAGCGGAATCCAAATCTGGATTCAAAGCTTCTCGAAGACTCTGCCCTGAGATTTCTCAGTACAGCAAACAATCTCCTTGAGAAGCAGCAGCACTGCCTTTCAGGGAACAACACAAGGCAGTGATATAAGCCTACAATGCAGAAGGGGTATTTGGAAGCAGAAAGAAGAAAGGCATTTGGGAGATCCTTGAGATTTGAAAAGGGGTCTGGGAAAAAGACAATCTTTAAAGCAGATCAGACATTCTCAGACAAGCTGAACAGATATCAGAGCAGCCCATTCCCCTGTCCATCAGCCCAAGGGTTAAACCTAGTCAGATGACAAAGTGGAAGTCGGCTGGCAAATTCCATAAACTAGCTAGGATGACCAGTCAACCTGTTAATCCCATACGGGGACATAGAGCTACTCCTGACACAGACTGAGAAGGAATCAAATAGGAACTGGAATGACAGCACAAGCCAGTCATGCTCTGCTTCCTGCAGTAACAATCTGGTACTAGAAAGCTTGCAAGAAAAACTCACTTTCTTGAAGGTTTTATTGTTTTAAAGGGAGAGAAATGAAAAGGAAGAGAGAAATCATAATAAATATATGACTTGTAAAGAACACATTCCCATTTATTTACAGGTACTACACACTATGTTATAGCCTCTCTCCACCATCTATTGGAGAACTGATGTAATTTAATAAACTAGCCCTGACATGCATCTGAGAACCTTTACTTTCTAAAAATCTTTTTTTCTTTTAAGTTTTGATGTCATCACTTGCCATGGTTTACTGTCTGGCAGATAGTAGAAGCAAAGAAACCTAGAGGAATAACACATTGTGAAAATTCTACATTTTCATAACCTCAGCAGTCAAAACAGACCAGGGTAAAAAGTACAAGGGCTGCAAAAGCTATCCTGTAGCTGTCCAGGAAACCAACAGGATGTCAGAATGACTGAATGAATGGTTGGTTTCAGCAGTAAGAAACAGCCTAAAAGTGAAATAATATATATTTTTTAAAAGCCCATAGCTACATAGTACTCTGGGTACCATGCAGGAAGCCCCATTTCAATTGTGGGTCTTAAGCTTAGCTGGCTGGCAGTGCCCAAGAGAAGTCCTCGGAAGGCCATGCAGAAGTAATCTCTGTAGCTGTACTGTGAGACACCACGAAATTGAGCTCCTAATTCAGGACTGTGCAACTGGAGGTCTGTGGGCTGCATGAAGCCCTTGAAGGATTAACAAGTGGCCAGCGGGCACCCAGCACAACCAACACTGCCTATCTCCGGCCCCCTCCCCCGTCCCACACCACTGGTTCTGCTATAGCAACTGGGATCTTGGGGCTCACCCCACCTTCTACTTTCTGCCCCTGGGAATTTGTGGGCCAGAGTGCCCATTCTGCACACCCAGCAAGGGAGGGAGTTGGGCTGGCCATGCTATGCACAAGAAAAACAGTAGCAGGGCTGCCCACACTGCAGGTGGGCCTGCGGCCAGGCAAGGAGGTGGTGCTGCACTTGTGGTAGGGAGGAACAGGGCTGCCTGTGCTGCTGGGAGGGGAGGGGGAAGGAGCAGTACCACCCATGACAGGAGGGGGGGAGTAGGCCTGCCTGTGCCATGCATGTGGTAGGGAGGCAAGTAAAAAGGGAATGTGCTAGACTGCCCACATGACACAGGAGGGCCTGGCATGGGGGGAAGAGGGGTGGATGGGTGCCACCAACAGTGAACAGCCCTCAGTCTGCAGCCTGCCTCGTGGATCACAGCCCTGGGACATGCACATGGTGTATGGCATCCAGCTGCCCAGAAGTTGGACAGCCATGCCCTAATTCAGGGACAAGAAGGGGAAAACTGTTAGTTGAGAGCCTGCAGTTCTCAGCTAGTCCCACTTTTCAGAAAAGTCACTGAACAGGCAGAGTGAGAGAGCGAATGTGTAAGACAAACATCTTCTATTACTTTTAATGGCAGATGTGCCTCTAAGCCCCTGAAACTGCTGCAAAAATCCCACCATGACTTCCTGTGTTGTATACTGTGTTTAAAGAGTCCATCTCCAATCTAATACACCACCCAACGTGTCAAGGACATGTGCCTGGTCAGGAGACTGAACTATCAAGGGCAAAAAAACAGTAACAGTGAGACCTTCTGCTGAAAGGCTCAGTTTGCGTCTGAAGATCTGCTACAGTCAGCCCCTCACGAAGCTCCCAGTGTCAGCTTCAAACCTGTCACTGAAAACTTCTTCCTTGCAGGAGCTTCCACTCAACAGCAATTCAGGAGCCCATTAAAGTACAAAAGCTCACAGCAAGTGCTTCTTATCAGTCTCTGCTGTGATTGTGTCAGTGTGACTTCTCAGCTGGGCTCTGGGTCAGCTCACCTAACCCCGCTACAGCACCACGAACACAGTGAACAGAGTGACTTTCCAGGAACCACTCCATTCTACTCTTGCCGTAAGAGCTTCAAACAAGGCTAGAAACTGCCGTTACATTGGTACCTCATGGAAGTGCCTTTTGTCTGAGAAAGCTATTTTCCAGTAGCAGGTTCTGAACAGGGCCTGCATAGCTGCATAGTTGGCTACAGCCAGGTAAGTAGCTTTGAACAAAGTAATATGTCACAGCATTTATTTTAAACCACAGCCTGTAACCTGCTAATCTTTACAAGTGTGCAGAAGCCATGGGGAAGGCTTACTTAACTTCCACATACAGACTTCAGATCTTTTGCTGCTGTAAATACATATATACCATACACCAAGTTAATGCATTAGACTCAAAAGTCATTTCAATGTTAACCTAAACTGGTTTCAAACTCAAGGGAATTCCTTGGCCTTTGGTCTCCCCCCATCACTGCAAACTAAAAACTTTGATATATTAACTGTACCTGAATGAGCTCGGATTGCTCAGCCAAAGCCTTCCTCTGTGCCTCTAGTGATGCAACCTGCTGTTGGTAAAGCAAACGCTGTTTCTCCCAATCTAGCGACTTCTGACGGAACTCCTGCAAGGACAACAGGGAGAGCACCACCCACACGGCTGACAGGCTCATGCCCCCAACTCTCACTCAGGACTACTCTTTTTTGCCCCACCATTGATTCAAGTACCTTCCCTCACAGAGGGAAACTCTGAGCCAGTCACCTGATGATGCACCAACTCAGCAGTACACAACCTCTTAAGCTGTGACTCTCCCTCCTGAGTTAAAAGCTTAATGTAAATTATCACTATTTGAAATGTTAAGTGCTTACAGATTCATGGCCAACTTTATAGATTTGCTGTCAGGGAATTAGCAATTCCACTTTCCTTTAACTTTCAAAAAAAGGCTGTTACTGAAATCATTATGGGTGCATCTACAACAGTGCAGCTCAAATTATTGGCCCTGCAGGACAGATCAGTGGGGCAGGGCTAGGTCACAGGCCAAATACAGTCCTGCACACTGGGGTTGGGCTGTGCATTGCCTATGCCTGCCAGGATCAGTCCCACATGCCAGAATTGCGGCCTGTGCCAACCTGTGGGGCCAATATAGCACGCAGGATCACACTATCTGGCCCATGATGCTTTCCATGGGTCCACAAATTTGATAGCAGGAAAGTGATACCAACAATCTTGTGCCAAATTTCTGCAAGTAGGGGAGTGCTAGGGGCTGAATCTGGCCTGTGGACCATGGGTTGAGTACACCAGGTCCCCAGTGCTCTCAAAGCAGTGCCACTCTGAAACGGACCTGCCCACCCACAGCTGCTGGCCACAGAGAAGAAATCAGAGTGGCTTCACCCCTGTGTTTCTATGTCTGGTGCATAAAAACAGGAGTGAATGGACAGGGTATGTGCCAAACCAGCCCCCACAGAGTGCCAGGGATATGTTGTAGGTGTACTTGTAGAGTGGCATATATGTAGAGTGACATATACAAATGTGCAGGATTCTAACAATACTTGACCCAGCAGTCAGCTGCCTCAGAGGTGTTTTGGATAGGTTTGTTCCAAAGGTCTGAGTGGTGCTGTTGTAAAGGACAGTGTGTGATTGAGTTAAGCATGCTAGCAAAATTAATGACAAGATGGATTTTAAAGTAGTTTAATACCATGTAGAGAGTTTGACCAAAACCCCTTAAAGGTGAAAATCCCATTATACTTGGGCTCTGTCTACAATGTAAGAAGTCTGCTGCCATTCTAACTAGTCACGCTGCTATAGCAGCTGGGCACCCTGGTGTGGACTCAACTCTGCCAGCAGCAGGAATTTTTCTGCCACCAGGGTTAAATCAGCTTCCCTGAATGACAGAAGCTCTGCTGGCAAAAGCTATCTTCTACTGCCTGTGCTGTATCCATAGCAGGGAGCTTGCTGGCAAAGCTACCTTAGCTGTGGGGTGTGATATTTTCATACCCGCTGGTCAATACCACCCTGCTGAAAGAACTTCATAATGTAGACAAGCTCTTGAATGTGTGACAGCCACTTACTATCTTGCCCTTAAAACATCCCTGCCTTTAAATTAGACCCAAATAAAAATAGAAGCTTTGCATATTTTTGCATTATGATAGCACTTCAAGGCCCCAGAGATCAGGCAACAAATCATATTTTTAAGATATATAGTTTCCAACAGTTCTCTCCTGCTCCCCTTTGACAGCTTACTCCATCTCTTTTATAAAATCTTGAGGGCACATGGCTCACTGAGTCATATCCTGATCAATGCACAGAAGACAACTGACAGGAACAGTACAAAAAAGGTACTCTGCCCTGGAAGAGACTAAGAGGTAATGCCAGGGTAGGAAGATTGGGTATCTGGACTCAAAATCCATTATTAAACATGCAGATTGGTCACTGAAGTTGAGGTACTCAATTCAGCCTGTACAAGACCTAGCAACAACTGCTTACTATGCACTTACCTCTATCTTCTTGGTCAGTCTGGTCACTTCAGATTGGTCCTGCCCATGCCCTTGGCTCTTGGCATTCTCCCTTGCTTCTTTCAGCTGTTTCTTCTGCAGCTTTTCATAGCTCCTTTTCAGTCTGGCTAGCTGCAAGGAAGTCAATATAATTCTAACATTCCTGCACGAGGTCACAGTGCAAGAACTTAAAGTTGTTCTGAAGGAAGGGACATAAAGGCCTCTCATACAAACACTTCTTCAATTCAACAAAATTCAGAGACTGAGCCAGGCTCCTGTGGATACTGAGGCATGGACCTCTACAAGTTAACCTAAAATATACAAGCCTCTCAGGAGCCAAGGCTGCAGGCAAGTTCATCAACTTCCATCTGTGGCGAAGCCATCAGGAGGATCTGGGGCTACCTTGGGCTCTGAGTGTTATACAAACATGAAGTGACAGTCTCCAAAAAGAATTGGGGTCCTCTGAGACTCAAACAGAACTGAAGGGCTTCCCTTAAAACAGAATGCAAATAGCTACTCACCCTGTTATACTGCTTTCTTAGCCACACTATACCACTTCCCCACTGTCTTGAGAAAGGTAACAAGAAAAGGTCAAGATTTCATGCCACAAACTTTGAAGGAAATTAATATTTTGCATTTAAATGATATTTTTGACCAAATATGAATTTTTAATTTACATTACCCTACATCAGGCTTGTCCAACATATGGCCTGCAGGCCGCCATGTGGCACGCCAAGCCATTTTCTGTGGCCTACGGTGCTGCAACAGGAACCCCAGCCCCTCAGCAGCTTCCTAATGGCTGCTGAAGGGCTGAGGAAGGGACAAGGTTCCCACACACACTGCATCAGCTTGACGTTGCCAATGCGGTGCGGCTCTTCCCCTTCCCCCTCATTTCACTGTGTCCCTTCCTTGCCCCACCCCTCCCTTCCTCATTTGCATGCCAGCTCCTCCCCTCCCCCACATTGTAGGGTTTCCATTCCTAGCCCCACCCTGCCCCTCATTTGCATACCAGCCCCACCCTGCACTGGTCCCCACCTGGTGCAGGTCACAGTGCAGCGGGTGGGCGCAAAGGGCTCGGATGCCAGTGCAGAGGGATGCTGCAGCCAGGCCCACGGGAGATGCTGCTGCCGCTGTGGCTGTCCAGGCAGGAAGCTGGCACCACTCCTGCCTCCCTGCATACCCCCAACATCCACAGACATTGCACTGGGGATAGTGAGTCACGGGCCCCAGGGAGGGAGGGACCCCTGCCACTTGGGCTCGGGCTGCCCCAGGGGAGAAGGAGCAGGGGGGTGTCCCTGCACATCCCACACCCCCCTGTAGAGTCCCCACATGTCCCCCAGCTGCTGAGCCCAGGTGCGCAGGTGTGGGAGCATCCTCAAGGCCGCTCAGGTGGCAAGGAGGACACGGAGGGGTCATGCGGCACCCCTTGACCCCTGCACCCCCAGGCTGTGGCCAGACTGGACAGGCCACACAAGCGCCTGCTCCTGCCAGCCCACCGAGTGATAAAAAGTTCATGATCCAGCCCCACATTCAAAAAGGTTGGACACCCCTGCCCTACATCTTCCTTCTGAAGGTCTCTTTCCATTAAAAACATGGATGAACTGAACCTCAGATCACTGATGTGGTTAGTGGAAACATTATCCCATATTACAGATGGAGAAAGCAAAGGCCAGGATTATAAATGAAACATGCAAATAAGATCAGGAACTATGCAAACTAGATCAGGAACTAAACCTAGATCTCATGACTCTCAGCCCTGGTATTTAGCCATAAGAGAGACGTCCTTACTGAACAGGGATGGACATAAATGACTTCAAGTTAAGCATGTACACGCCCCGAGCTGAAGTAGGGCCAAAATGCTCCCCAGGTATTGAGTTAGCTTTGCAGTACCCTTGTGAATAGAATACTGAATATATAAATGCATTGGTAATGAAACGTAAGGTCAATAAGCAGTTCAGAGATGGAAGCTTGGACCCAAAGAAAGCTAGTGACAATACTAGGAAGAGAACAACAGACAGGAGAATCTGTCCATATTAAAAAACCCAAGCTTTTCAGTCTTGCCCACAGCCTGACTGCTATTCTAGTCCTTAACATTAATGTACCTCAATCTGCCAATGTACCTCAGTCTTGCTCAGCAGCACCTCTACTATTCCAGTGGAAACATCTCTTGAACAAAGACTGCTAATCATGCTGAAATATAAGGGGTTTTTAAACAAGGACCAATTTTTTTTCTTTTCACGTATGCCCTACCATAAGCAAGAATCAAGCAGTTCTCCAGTGAAGTAAAGCCAACACACTGCTAGCCTTTCATGGTATTTAACTCTAAGTTACTGACACACTGGGGAAGCATAAGGAAACAGCAAAGGTCCAAATGTGAAATGCTGTCCTACCACCTGCAGGAAATCCCAGCATCTGCTGCATTACTGTGGGCAAGATGACTTCTGTGGGACAGAAAGTCTGGAATTCCTTTTAAGAGTCTCTGTCAAGTAAACTTAGTATTTAGGAAGTGAATTAACATACACAGGAGAGCAAAATCTCTTCAGTAAAGCTAAGCACAGAAAGAGTCTTGTGCTAGGCCTTGTGGTTTTGGAGGAACAACAAGCAGGAGTGGCGTCAGGCTCTCTGCCCAGCCAGCAATTAGAAAGTCTGAGATCTGGATACCTGCCTTTGCTAAAAGGACCGTGGATCACCAATGGAGTCCACAGTGGCCACTCAAGCAGCAGCAGAATAATGTTATTTGGTCCTGCCAAACTCAGCCAATGACAAGGTAAAATGGCCTGCACCCAACTGGCAGTGCCTTAGCTAAGTCTCAGGATGGACATACCAAGTTTCACTAGAAAAAAGGGTTCTCATCCCAAGGAAAAATAACCCAGCATCTTTCATGGCCTGGTAAACTTGAGTTCTGTGCAACTGGCTTAAAAGTGGTGAAAGCAACATCTTTTGTCCAAAAAAAAAAAAAGATTAAAAAAAAAAATCTTACTCAAAACAAAGCGTCTGTTCTGAAAAGGGGGAAGTGCCTGAGAATCCTGCAATATATTATTGCTACTGTGTTTATAAAGAAGATGCTCCAGTGCTAGGATGATGACTAGCAACGTAAGACAAAGAGATGGAGAAAGGACTTTGCAGGAGGCCTTAAAATATAGTCTTTCTTATTTACAAGGAAGTAAATATGTCTGTGGCAATTTTCAGAAAGAGAAAGATGGTGTCCTTGGGTCCAAGTTATATCTCGCTGTTCTGAGCACACAAAATGGTGCACTATACTAGTTAGCGGATGGCTGCTACCTTCCTGTGGATATACTTGATTGTGGATGTGCATTTTTATGCTCTACCATGATTTATCTCGTTTATTTCACATGAAGAAGGCCAGCTGCACAGTCATGCTTTTTTAATTTCATGATATGCTGGGGAAATGATGCTGTTGCCTGTACCCATAGCAACATAAGCACACACATTCTGATAGCTGGGGTGGGAGAAGACAGGAAATATTTGCTGTCAACTTCTGCAGATGTTTAACATATATGAAAATAGCAACAAGTCTTTGCAGCAAGCACTTCTACTTCTACAGCAGTTTTAAGCCCTTAAATCCTTTGGAATAAAGCATATGACACAGGTTCTGTGTTTCTGTCTCTAATCTATTTTCTCTTCTGGCACATGGCAGAGGCTGTAAGATTAAAAAAAAAGAACGAAAAAGAAGCAAAATTAAAAAAACAAAAGTAACAAAATAGTTAATCTGCCAGATAACATTTTTCTGCAACCCACCTCCTCTTGAAACGTCTTCAACTGTTGTTCATACTCAACAGCCATGTCCTGCTTAGACTTCTCCATGCCTTCCAACTGCTGGCACAACATCCCAACCTAAAAAAATAATTTAACCACTCAGTAACTGTTAGCACAGTAAATAGCAGGCTTTAACACATCTGATTGTATCACTGCTAGACACCAAAACTGAAAAATTCCTCTGTGTGGGACATATAAGTGGTAGCAACTATGAGCATAAGGGCCTGATCCTACAAAACCTTCTACACTGTGGACACTCCTACCAACTAGAGGGGTAACTCACCACAAAGAAAGTTAAACATGTGCTTAAATCTTTGCAGAATTTGGGTCTAAATTTACCCAACTGTGTCAATTCCAGACCCTACTTTTCAGCTGTTCGCAATTTTCTGAGATTTCCACCTTTTAGACAGAAATTAAGCTGGGCAAGTTTCAATCAAAAGGCAATATTTGTCTATGTTATTTGATCAGAAACTGTTCAAAAGATACGTATTAAAATCAAGCTTTCATTGACAAAGATAGTCATGTCCTTATCTCATCTCTTCAGGTGAAGAAGAAAGCCTCCAAATTACATGTGCAGGTAAAAAAGAATCAAAGTAAATAAGACTTTGAATCTTCTGAATGGGAGACTGTCCTTATGTTATATATATATTTTTTTTTAAAACCCCAAACAACAATTCTCAGCTCATTTTCATTTGTGCACCTTCCCTGGGTTCTGGGGCAGCAACCTGTTCAATTGCCTGTCTTTGAAGCATCCAGCTGATATTTGAGCAGCATAAAACAAAAACTATGTAACAAGTCAGAGGAAGGCAGAGAGGGAAAGATGATGAATAAACAGTCCTAGAGCATGAACAGTAGAGTGTCCGTCCTGCAATGATCTTAACCACAGCTTATGCTATTGCTCTAAGGTACATTATAAATATAACCTACCTGAATCTCTACTTTCTCCTACTCATTTTTATTTTAAGCTGGACTGCATAACAGTTCTAACACTAAGTATATACATACTTGTTTATTTTGAGGACCACAGAAACAGCAGCTGTTTCTTGGGTAACAAAGGCATACAGAAACACAAGCATTGTCAATGGCTTTTGTGATAAAAGTGAGAATTCCAGTCCAAAAGGAGTTAGAACTTGAATGCCCTCCATGCCTCCCTCACCTGCTGCCAAAATACTATTTGTGGCAAGGGCAGTGTGCTGACAAGAAATGTACATGACAAAGGAGCTGCACAATCAAGACTGTTTAAATGAAGGCATTATCGTTGAGCATCAGAGGATGTGGACACACAAATTATACCACGCTGAAAGGGTCCATCATTGTTAGCTGATCCATAAGAACTGTTTCACGTTTCTTCTGTCTTTCACAGCAAGTGGAGACTAAACTGAAGTAATTTAAAATTTGCTTAGTTCAGAGGTGAACTGCCCCAGTTCAGTTTTCACTTGCTTTGGGACAAGAGCAGACACAGGAAGCAATTACCATGGATCAACTAACACATGGTAATTTCCCCAGACATGCACCTTTTAAGTCAGTATAAACTGTTTGTCCACACCTCAGAGAGGTCCACAGCACACCACATTCCTCTTGACCTCCTAGGATCCAAGAGAAACATAACAATTCAGTTTACAGGAGGCAAAGTTTATTACAAACAACCCACAGAAGACGTTCCTATATTGATGCAACAGTTTATCATGTGTATTTTTGAAACACCAGAAAACCAGCCCTATGGCTCATCTACACAAAATAATCACCTCAGAAATTCTCAGCAAGAGCCTAGTGCAGTTTAGCAAATCCCATTCTCACTTTCCAAGTGATGACATGCATTCAGGATGCTTACCACTTGTCTGTCACCAGCTATTATTTCTGTGTTCTCCACAGTTGCTTTGAGAGTCCAGTCTGTGATTTCGGCACCCAACTATCACCAAGTTACTTTAGGAGTCGGGTACGTCACTGCCATAGGTCCCTCTGGAAATCCCAGCCCAGTAGTGCAAAACAGGCCACAGCCCTTCCTTGGCATAGGACTAAAAAACCTGTGCTTGTGTTTTTACATTTTTAATTAACATTTGCTTTGCCTAATCTCTACTCTTTAATCAATAAAACACCAGCAAGGAAAAACAGATGCTTCGAACAGAACAGTGACCAAAATGGAAAGTGCCAAGTCTACGAACACTGAAAATTTATGTTTCCAGATGGAAGGACAGAGTTTCTGGATACAGAACAGAGTAAATCTGTGACAGTACCTCTTTGTTCTTTTCATTCAACAATGCTCTAGTGGAAGAAAGCTCCTGATCTCGGACCTCCAAGCAAGCCTCTAGGGCCTGAGCCTGTCCTTCCCACTCAGATTTCTTGTGAGCCACCATGATGTCAATCTGCTTCATCAGCTCATGCAGCTCAGCCTCGCAGGATGTCAAGAATCCTCTGCTGACAGGTAGACAACTTGTTAAGAGCAGGGAATGGACAGTACAGATACTGAACTCAGCAACAAGTGTATGGTTTCCCTGCATTCCCATACCCACCTCACCCTTTGGCACCTCCACCATTACAAGCAAACTCTCTAGAGCCAGCAGTTAGGGTTTTATTCAGGTATAATGCTTTCCTTATCAAGGCCCCCTCGAAAGAAAATTCTTTAACATTTTAGAAACTAACCAGACAGACTAGTTTAGCTCAACATGACTCAGGAATTCTTTACCTACATGGTGAACCTGCAGGGTCAATTTAGCAAACATAATCTTGTACTCATACTAGACTGAACTAACATTAATGCATGAGCGACCAGAATCTCAGCTGATGTAACTCGGCCTAACACCACAGAAGTCAATCGAGCAAACTGGTTTACATAGCTAAACAGCCAACCTGAAGCATACATGTAGCACTCAGCATTCTGAAATAAAATAGCTTAGCTGTTTTAGGTCTTTTTCACCTATTCACCCCAAGAAATGAATTACTACCCTCAGAGATGGGATTTTTCAGAAGCACTCCACCCTAGCCCAACATGTGTCCTGTTAAAGTCAATGCGAGTTTTGTCACCACCTTCCATGAGCGCAGTTATGCCAAATTCAAGCACTTTCAGAAACCTCAACCTGAACAAATAACCTTAATTATATACACTATGTAGCAGGGCACTAGGGTGCCTGCTACTGGCATTAGGAATAAGGGATGTGGAAGCTCCCTAAGGCAGCACAGATGTTGGTTGCCAGAGCAACCAGGCTGGTCATATGACCAGAAAGGGGGCAGGGCCGGGCCTTTATAAACAGCCCAGGCCAAAACCTAGTAGCAGTTCTCTCCAGACAGCCTTAGGCTGGGTGTATGGTTGCTGCCTGACTGCAATGATGCAGGGGAAGAGAGAACCCTAAGGGAGGTAGGGCTAAGAGCCAGTGTGGCACGGAGTTTATGTCGTGAGCCAGAAGGTTCCTTGTGGTTATGTTACAGCCGTTTGGCTCTGGGTTTAGTTATGGTTATACCAGAGGACCGGGTGAGGCTGTAGGGGTGTGAGGAGGCCTCACGGGGGCTCCCCAGTAGCTTGGGGGTTCCCGGTGCCCAGCGGGGGCACAGTGAGCAGTGCCACAATGGGCACAGCATTTTAGAGTGCTGGAGAGGCGTCCGGTGAGTGTGGGGTTGGGACCCCAGCGCGAGGGGCGCGGCACAGGCCCCCGAGAGGGCGAGGAAGTGTGGCATAGGCCCCCGAGAGGGCGAGGAGCTTGATGGATGAGACGCCCCAGGAAGGACAAGATGCGTGGAAGGCGCAAGACAGGCCCCGGTGGGGCATTGCCTGGGCGAGGCAAGCCCAGAGGAACCCAGAGAGGGACACACGTTATGCGGCAAACCCCAGGGGCGCCGCTAAAGGGGTGCGGGTCATAGGACCGGCCCAGAGGCGCCAGGAAAAGGGTGCTAGTTCACGAGCAACCCAGGGGTGCTGGTAAAGGGGCGCGAGTCGCTGCACCAGCCCAGAGGCACCGGGAAAAGGGTGCTAGTTCACGAGCAACCCGAGGCACCGGTAAAGGGGCGCCAAGCGTATAATAAGTCCCGGAACGCCTGAGAGGGGTGCCGGGGCATGACAAGCCCCGGGGCGCTCAGTGTGTAGCACACCCAGAGGTGCCAGAGAGAGGTACCAGGGTGTGGGTGCATAATAAGTCCAAGAGTACCGGAGAGGGGCGCTGGGGCAGGATGAGCCCAGGGGTGCCAGAGAGTGGAGCAAGCCCAGGGGCGCCAGACAGGGGCACCAGGGCATGACGGGCCCAGGGCGCCAGAGAGTGGTGCCGAAGGGCAAGGACCTAATAACATCCAGGAACAGCTGTGAGGCTTGAGGTGTGCTGAAGGGGAGGTTTGGAGGCACGCATTGCCCTAAGGTCGGAGGGTATAGGGGGCCATCCCAACTGGAACGGGAAGTAGTATTGGCACAGTGTCTAGGCGATAAGTGGCAGCCTCCCCAACTGAACCAGTTAACATCAGAGACGTGGCAGGAGAGGATCAGAGGGTGCCGAATCGCCTAACTGGCATGGCAAGGGGCACTAGGGAGCTTCACGGCCGCTCGCTAGGCCCCGCCCCATGACACACTAAAACAGTGTTTCTCAACCAATGGGACGTGTCCCACTGGTAGGAGCTGAAGTGCAAACAATTGTTTGTTTGTTTTTTTCAAAAACCTTCAAGTAGATGAATTAACAGATATCTCAAACAGTGCAACAGTGCAGTTTTGTGGGGTTTTATTTTATTATGGTGGGACCAAGGTTTCTGACAAAATGGTTGGTAGGACAAAGGTTGAGAACCGCTGCCCAAAAAGACAAAACTCAATTTATTAAATAGGAGCATAAAAACATCAATAAAATACTAAATGCTACAATTTGGCACTTGAATAATGCACAATAAGCTAAACAGGTTTCTCTTATTTTATATTTTAAAAAAATATTGCCCCAAAGCAGAGACTTTTTATACCAAGTTTGAGTCACAAGAGAAATCTTACAGCTAAGTTATCAGTTCCTGAAAATAGAGGTTTATCACATAAATGCTGACAAACTGCTAAGCAGAACAGGTTGGATGACACCACAATAATGAAGAATAAAACATCTGCAATCTACTAGAGAGAGTCTGCTCCCTAGAGAATCTGGGATTGCGAATTTGGTGCAGTAATCAGTGAAGCCAATTCAACTAACTTCTCTGAAACTTCACAAGTTGCTCAGCTAGGGACACTATTAAGTGTTGCAAGATACAGCCCAAGAGAGCAGTGAACTCCATGCTGATCTTTACCCCTTTAATTTGCCTGTCAAACAGGAAGGACTGAAAAGAAATGGAAATCAATAGGTTAAAGGATTGAAATTTCTCCGTTTCCCCAGAGTGGCTGCACACTTCACAACTTGACAGTTTTTCTATAGGGAAAGAAAATACATTCTTAAAGGAGCCGACCTCACTATTAAATTTGATGCTCACCCTGTCCTGCAAAGTGACCAAAAATTAAGCAGGAACTATGGCAAGTACATTTATTTTGTTTGCAGGAACTGTATAATAAGATTCATGTTCAGGTTCTGAAGCTAGTTATGCAAGGAAGAGGTGGTATTTGCCATCTTTAAGGATTGGGCAATTTCTGAAAAGGGATTACCAAAAGGGTTTTACACAGAGATTGAATACAAGTGGAAGAGTGACTTCCAGCTCAAATTTCCTCAATTACTACGTAAAATTCTGCTTTTTCTTCCTTGTTTTGAATTGTAGATTCAGCCTAGGCTCTCAAAGCCATATGTATCTTAGCCTGACTCTAGCATTAAAGATTCTGTAGCTTGAAGACATTTAACAGTTCTGCTGATAACACGCAAGCCAAAAAAAGAATACAGCTTGCACTCTTGCCGCTGGATGGTCCCTACAATGCCAGCAGGAGCAAGAAGCAGTAGGACTTATTTCAGCTAGGAAAGCAAACAGATTGGAGTAGATCTGCAGAGCGGAACCATGCTGCTTTTATGTATTTCACTACAATGGCACTTAGTGTCAAAAGAGCTTGTAAGAAGGCTGTAAATATAAGAGGGAGTGACAATTATTCAGAAAGCTGAAAGTACAGATATGCCAACTATTAAAACTATGAAGGCTGGCAGCCAGAGACTTCTGGAAAAGCAATTCACTACTGCTCTGCTCCTGCTCCAAGAAAAAAAAAAAAAAAAAAATCAGTGGCACAGTATATCAAGCCCCACTAACTACATCCTGAAGGCTTTACTCAAGCATAAAACCCTGCATAGATAAAGGTTTAGCTGACTAAGGAAAGAACTGAAGGACTACGGCATTTGAACATTAAACTAATACAGGTGTTTCTTTAGTTAAGAGGAGACTATTGCAAACAGCTGCATACATACCCGCCACATCCTTGCTTTTGCATTCCCTCCAGCAAAGCCTCCATCACAAACGTGGTCCTCTATAGCAGCTAGAAAAGCAAGCGAAGTGGAGGTCAGGCTGCAGCACTTGATAACACGCTCTCCAGTGGGCTGTAGAAATCTGGAGTAGGGAGAAGAAGGTGAAAAATTACACAATTTACAGGGTATGTGTAGGAAGGGGCCAAAGAGTTGCAGTCTTCAAGAGACTTGCAGGCCAAATGTTGGCCAGAGATATAAAAAATAAAGAAATATCAGTCAGAACAAGAAAATCAGGACCATTGCTCACTGATTACCATCAGCTTAGCTGATGCAATAACGTGATCCAGCAAACACAATGATTTAAACAGTGGATGTGAAATATGTAGTCAGGCTGTGAACTTTAGTGGGCTGGTTAATTCAATGGGTCAGGCCATGATGGGGCTGGGAGGATTTTCATCCTCAAGAGTGTAGGACAGTGCAGAACAGTAAAGAGACACAGAAACTGCTGGACTAGAACAGCCCCAGCATCCATCTTGTTTGGGACAGAGGCCAGCACAAGCTGCTTACAACAAAAACATAAGAACCCTGCAGTAAGAAATTGTGGGATAATTTGTACTTGCACTGAAAAATATCCAGCTCCACCTTCCCTAAGCTCCTTGATATTCTATTGCCTGACGTAAGTGCCTCTCTCTTGCCAGTTCCACACACCAGCCAGGTGGCCTGATTTGGGTTGGACAATTCTAGATTGAATAACACTGGTCAACATCCCAGGACCATTGGTTGTTCCTGCCTGAGGTTGGTTAATTTATTAATTGATGCTAACCGTGAATGCTCATAAGCATGGAGGTAGAGAGCTGACTGCTCCTCTTCTCCTGTCTCCAGGTGTGAAGTGGAGAAAGAGGTAGAGAAAGCAACCAAGAGCACTCTCTCTAGACTTCCACCCGTGAAGGCAATCTAATGGCAATACAAACTCCCCTCCCTGATAATTAAAGTTGCAGTGGAGGGGGCTGGTCTGTCACTCTGAGGAATGGGGAAAAGAAGAAATGAGCGCTAAAAGGAAAGAACACCAAAGACTGGAAAAAAAAGAAACGAAGGTATCTCCAGAAGAGAAAATTCATGCTCCCCTGAGGGTGGGGAGAGAGAGACCCTCTAAAGTCACCAAAGAATAGAGTATTTTGTACTTACTTATACTACAGGCCATTTGTCAGAGGCCACACAAGAGGAACCCTTCAGGAAAATAGCTAAGGGCAGAATGGTCCTGTTGTACAGGGAAGTTGTGCTGTCTCCACATCAGCATGACACCAACATTGGGTATGCTCCAACCTAGCCAATGCTCTGGCAGCTACATTGATAGCAAAAGCCATGCTGAAGTAAGTGCCACATCTGACAAGAGGTAACTGGAGTGCTGGAAAAACCCTGATGAATATCAAGGGAGATACTGGTGAAAATGTAAGTATCTAGATGGGTACAAATGCCTTGGGAGAGGACTGCTTGGTGGGACTCTTCGCTTAAAAATGACTGAGGCTGCTGGCAGTGGTAAACAGACTGAGTCTTCAGCTATAAATGTAATTATATATTAATAAGAGGAGCAGGGACGTACTTGGGGCCCAAGGATTTCTGTCAAATTAAGATCTCACAAAGTATAACCTTCACACCAATTTAAAGATATAGGCCACACAATAGTTGAGTCCAATGTCAAATAGTGCATCTCTTGCCAATGTACTCCAGGGAAGTCTTCACTGGACTCTAGTAGCCAGCAAGGAAAGGGTTAAAGCAAGCACACTTTTAAAAACACTATCTTCTCTTCCGAGCAAGGGCCTGTGTCACTGTTTCTACAATCTGACAGATAAAGCACTATTCTTGATGGCTTATTTGCTCTAAAAAGTCATAGCCAACACCAGAACCATTTGTTTGACTGCCTTCACGTTTTCAGTTTGAATCTGCTTTTAGCCAAACACAGCCTCTCAACCTCAGAACAGCTGAATTATGAAGAACAGCAGAAGCATCACCCAGTAGGTCTTAAAACTCGGTTGCTCTATCACCATACATTATACTGGAAGTCAGTATGGTCATTTCTTTCTAATCCTTGAAGGATCCAGTCACACTGATACCTTCCAAAGGGCTTTAACTTAGGAGTTACAAGTGTCAATAAATACTCTGTAAATAAGGGATTTAATATGCAAGTTTAAAGACACTTGTATTCTTGAGCCCACAACTTCCCCAAACGATCATATCCCCCCTTTCACCTGGACAAAGCAGGACTTCTACATACATCTTCTTACCCACCCTCAAACCTTGCAGAAGTGTTACTAATGAGATGATAACTCGGATCATGGGGGGAGCTGGACCCAAAGATCTCATGAGGTCCCTTCCAGCCCTAAACTTCTGTGAATTAATCCCACCCATACACCACCTTAGCTAGAGTCTCAATTCATCATTCACCCAGCTTCCTTACAGAAACCAGTCAGGTCAGGCATTCAGACTACCTGTTTTACCAGAACAACCTTGTCCCCACAGTAAAGGAAACCTAATAAAACAAGCAAGTGTGCAAACAAATGAACAAACAAAACCCAAAAGGCTGTGGTCTTTTTCAGACCCTTGGAGGAGTTAACACAGACTCCTTACTTCTACCTAAGCACCACATCTCCCCTCTTTTTACCTTTTGCCAGCCTGTGCCTGGATCTTCTAAGCCTTTTTGTGGCTCCACCTCAAACCCCTCATTAGCTGCAGCTGCTGTCACCCTTCCTGCCAGGCACTCTTAACTGTTGACTACATGCAGCTGGGTTGCACAGACAGACTCTCCAGCTTTTTTCACATACACGCCCAAAGCAACCATCTGGCAGAATTCCACCCTATGCCCTCACCTCTCACAGCTTTTTCCTTTACCAGCCTAATCCCAGTTCATCCAATTATCTCCCAGAAGATACAAATTCCCTCGTACCCTGACATGCTGTACCTCAATCAGACTTCCAACCAAAATGGTTCAATACTGTTTTCCATTAAATGACAACTCAGATCCTGGAGCACAGCTCCATGGTGAACAATGGATACTGCAGTCACAGTATCCATGTCAGGCCCTGAATTTAATATTAAAATAGGTAGCCATAAAGGCTGCTATTGTGAAATATAATATTGTTTTCCTCAAGTCCAATAACAAGAGCTTGCAAAATTCCCAAGTTCTGAATTTTTAAAATAAATGGCTCCATAGATATTTCTTGAAAAAAATCAAATAGGAAAGGCCAGAAGCCCTACCTTCACAATTAAACAGCCTACAATAAGACCCAGTGTATTTATTTAAACATGTCAAGAATTGCTCCCTGCAGAGACTGCTTTGGGATTCATGCTTCACAAAGTTCACCGATACCTAAAGCTTTCATTTTGTCTTGGCACAGGTGTTTCCAGCTCTGGGAGGTAACACAACACTGGGACTTTTAGATTACATCATTCTGTATTGCATTGCATGTTTTCTTTTCTTTACCATTTGATATGATTTTACTAGCTGATCTTCAGTGAACCATGAGAGAGTGCTATTTCAAGCTTGCAGATGGTATGAAGCTAAAAATGAATGTTTTATATACACCAAACAGCAGCAACTAAAGCAGTCAGTTAAGGCCATAACACTGAACAAGGTGCTCTAACAGGAGTCTAACTTTAAACAGAAATAGTCCCAGCAAAATCAAGCTTAAACACATATGTGGACATCTTCCTGATCCAGGGCCTATGTGAAAAAAGTGCAAGATAGGGTCACACTGTTCTGAACACTAAGCTGTGATACCTCCTGATTGGGATGGACTCCAAGACTGAAATTGGAGAAAAGATCCAGATGGCTCAATGGCACCAGTTGTTCTTGTTTTGGGACATCTAACTGCAAGGTAAAAAGAGCAGAGGCAATGAGCCAGCTCAGCAATGGGGTCAATAAAGACAGAAGGGAACCCACAACCCTTTCCCGGCAAGCTGTGTAACCACGTGGTTACAACACATCTGAACTTTCAGGGTGGACTCCAAGGACAGAGCGAGTCCATTGCTGCAGAAGCAACTTCTGACCAGTCCCCTCAACCAGGATGGCCAGAAAATGCCTTGCTGCCAAAGGTGGCACATGTCAGTTTATCGTCATACATTATATTAGAAGTCAGTATGGCTATTTCTTTCTAATCCTTGAAGGATCCAGTAGCAGTGATACCTTCCAAAGGGCTTTAACATTAGGAGTTACAAGTGCCAATAAATACTCTGTAAATAAGGGATTTTTTAATATGCAAGTTTAAAGACACTTGTATTCTTGAACCCATAACTTCCACGGTGCTCAGTGCCCAGCCAACAGCCAAGATGTGCCCCACAGAGCCGTGTCATTCGGCCTGCAGGGCTCCCTGTGGGTCCCAACACCTGCTACCCTATCTCCCATCCGTAGCAGGAGCCACGGAGACAATGCAGCCTGTGCTTTGTCAGCCTTGCGAGGCCCGGTGATATTTGACCAGGAAGGAGGCTGTGGCCAGGAGGCCCCAGGACTGCAGAGCCAGTCTTCACCCCTGTCTCTGAGCTGAGTATCACCAGGCAGTGTCCACTGGCTCCTTGGACTAGTTGGGGGGCCAGCAGGCACTGGTCAGTGAGCTCTGCTCGGCATCATCCCTTTGGCACTCGTTTCAACCCTCTGACCTTCACTCCTGTCCCTGTTTTCCTATTATGTGTCCCCAGCAATCAACAGCCCCCCTTCTCTGCCGCCTCGCTACGCGAGGGAGGCTAAGGGCAAGGTGGTGGGCGGGTGGCGCTGAAAGGCAGCAAACCGGCTTCCGAGCGGCTGCTGAACAGGCCGGAGCGGCGTCCCCTGGCGCCTCAGACCCGACACGCGGAGGTCTGGGGGCGTCCCTGGATGCTGCCTGTCCGGGGCAGCGCCCCCCTCCGCCGCCGGGTGCAGCGCGGGCCAGGGGCCCCGCAGGCCTGAGAGGGGCAAATAAGGAGCTACAGCCGGGCTCGGCAGGGCCAGAACAGGGCTCGCAGACACAGCGCGGGGCCAGGAGCCAGCGTCCCGCCCGCAGGACCTATGGGACCCCGGAGCGGCACTGGGAAACTGAGGCACCGCCACGGTGCCGCCTGACTCGCCTGGAGTCACCCGGCGCGGAGGGGGCGGGGCCAGCCCTGCGCTTGCGCGGTGCGAGAGGAGGGGGCGTCCCGGTTCGGCGAGCCGTTACCCGCGCCGGTGCTGGCGGAGGACCCGGCTTCCTCTCTATGGTTCACGCGGCTCAGAACGGCCAGTCACGTGAGGACCTGCGGAGGAGCGAAGGGGTGAGCGCGCGGAAGGGCTCTGGGGGCGGAAACGGAGGGTTTCTCTCACCGGTGGGTAAGGGACATAGGCCCGAAGGCGCAAGGCCGGCTGGGTAGTACGTATTTGCGGGAGCTGGAGCATGCGCCGGCCGTGAGGCTGCCGCCCGTGTCCTCGCCCTAATCTGGAGGAGCAGACACCCCCCCCCCCCGAAGGCGCGAAGGCAGGTCGGTAGTGCGCATGTGCGGGATTTGGAGCATGCGTACTGTCGGCGATCGGGTTCCCGCCCTAATCCTGCGGCGCGGAGGCAGGTCGGTAGTGCGCATGTGCGGGAACCGGAGCATACGCAGTGCTGTGCCCGGGCCCTGGCGGGTGGGGCATGTGCTCAGAAGCTCGAGGGCTCCACTGAGGGGTGCGGGTGGTGTCTGCTTGAGACAGCCTGGCGGAGGAGAAACACCCTTCTCATCCTCCCCGAGCCCCTCAGCGCACTGTAGTGGGACCCCCATTTTCTCCTCCCTGAGAGGCCGAGGTAGTTAGAGCCGGACTATGTAATTATTTGGGCCCGGGGGCCCCATAGGGAGCTGTGATGAGCTGTTGTGGGCTGGGTCTATGCAACAACTCACCCAAACTCCCCGGATGCATCCACACGTTCATTAATGTGCCTCAGATCCTGCGCGTTTAATTTACTACTTCCTTAATTTTGGACTAACTGAGTGCACTGTACCTACAGTTACTGGCAGCGGGGTATTAGCATGGTGTGTTTCGTGATGCAGTACTGCACAGTGATATTAAGCTAATGTGCAATAAGCATCTCAAGTAGACATGCCCCCAGTGTGGGTTGGGGCCATGAGCGGGGAGCTGCATTCGGGAGAAGGATAGGCATCTGCTCCCTGCTGGGCCCCACTGCTCAGCTGAGCTCCTCCAGAGGCAGCTCCTCCTGCCCCTGATGTGCTGCTCAGGGTGGTGGAAGCTTCAGCCAGTGGATCCTACCCCAGCACATGGGGCTCTTGTAGCTCCCAGCCACTTTCTACCTGCTCCACCCACTCAGCTGCAGCTTCCCCCAGCCTGGAGCAGCACAATGGGCAGGAGCAAGAGGAAGAGCTGCTGCTGGAGGCTAGCTGAGCAGCACCTGTGGGGCTGCAGCTGCACCAGGAGCCTCCCCACAAGAAGCTGTGCACACAGGCTGGGGCCTGTACACACAGTCAGGAGCTCAGCCTGGGCTGGGCTTGGCCCCATGCAGAGCACCACAGGGGCAGTTGCTGGCCAGATCCAGTCAACTGGCTATATTTTGTCCAACTCTTGAGTTAGAGAGTGAAGATCTGACCCTTGCATTGCAAGACTCTACAAATGCCTCCTAACGGGAGGATCTCAACTACACAGTTTATGCTGATGACTGAGAATTGCTCTTCGGGGGGCACAGCAGCAGCAGGAGCATGTCAGTGGTGAGCAGGGAGCTACTGCAGATGCTGCCAGCACTGACTGGGGGGTGGCAAGCGCTGACCAGACATTGGCAATCACCTGCAGATGCCACTGGCAGCTTCAGCAGTGGACAGTGGGGATCACTGACTGCCTGCAGGCACTGTCAGCGGCAGGGTGGCAAGCGGCAACTGCCCACAGGCATTGCTGACAAAGGCGTCTGACACTGTAGGGGGTGAATGCGCCCCTAGCTTGTTCTTTTGGCTTTTTGGCTAGGGGCAAGCAAGACTAGGGGGCATCTAAACCCCAAGGCCTTGGGGCTTGCATGTAGGATGCCTGCCATGGGTTTGGGAGTATCCTAAGCCCCAGGCTGAAGAGTTTGGGAGGTAAGATACCTGCCAGTGGCAGCACCACACAGACCTGAACAGTTGGGCTCTGCTCAGTCGATAGAATTTGGAGCTGTTTGGCCTGAGACATGGAATTTAAAAAAACCCCAACCCCAAACCATGTGATGCACATATGAATGCAAGAGCCAAGATCACCCAAGTGGTTTTTCTCAACAGGAATTAAAACAACTCCCAAGGCACCACTCTGGAGGGTTTGGGCCATTGCGAATGATGTCCTCTTTGTTTCGCAGGTGTTGCGTGGGTGTGGGCTGGCTGCACACTGATGGACAGTGAGGTGCAGAGGGATGGGAGAATTCTGGATCTGATTGACGATGCCTGGAGGGAAGACAAGTTACCATATGAGGATGTGGCAATACCCCTAGTAGGTGACCACTGGGCGCTGAATTAACAGCCTGATCTTGAGTCCTTGCATTTCCAAACTTCTTAACCCCTTCCAAGCAAATGATCCTTGCAACTTCACCACTTTGTACCAGAAATACTCCTATACTGCTTTGTTCAGCTTCCCCTTTGTTTTGTGTGTGGCAAGAACGTGGGATTCTCTCACCCACTTCCTCCCTTCTCTTCCCCCCCCTCCCCTCTCACTCTTTTTTTTTTTTTTCTCTCCACAGGTGGGGGTACAAATGCTTTCATCCCACAGCTGTTTGACTCTTTGGAAGGAGAAAACATCTCCCCTGCTCTTAGTCAGTTCTCAGCCTCTTTGGAGGGTGCAATGCTTCTTTCTATCCCCTGCCTCTGTTTGGGGTTAGGGGCAAGCATAAATGATGCTCTTTTATCAAACAACATTTGATTATAGTGCTGGTTGTGTTTGAAGCAGTTTGCCAGACTGGGGTCTGTGGGTCTCAGATAAGTAGCTTTGTGTTGGCAGTGTGTGGAGAGTTAGCATTTAAGTACTGTTGGCTACTTTTCATTCCCAGCTGCTAAAATGCATTCAATGTTTTCCTAAGAGTACTTTTCCATGTAAACAATCACTGTAATTATTACTAAAATGGTGATCATGGAAGCATCTGTTGTGTGATCCCAGTATTGAAATACAGTCCATGCCAGAGGTGCCCCTTAGATTGTGCACTTGAACATATTGGTAGTCTCTTTGCTCATAAAAGTACCTACACCACAAGGCAGCTTCCCTTCAGGACATGGATGTGCCAACTCATCTGTCCCTGTGGGGCATGTGAATGGCATGAGACTGGTTCATGGGCTGGGTAAACAGCCAGGGGTCAGCTCATGAACTGTCTTGGACCCTCCCCACCACATGTTGGATCCAGCATCTGCTTTGGGCAGTCCATGGTGGATGTTCCAAGCAGCACAGGTCCTTGACCAGCCAGAACAAGTACCAGATCTGGAATGCAGGGGATCCAGTGGAGCACTGCTGCTTCCAGCATGGCTGATCCAGCCCTTGCTCTGGCATTCTGAAACTGTGCCGCAAGTGGTGCCTGTTCTGAATTGGTTGGAGCAGGAGCTGGATCCATCACGGGGATGAGAGCCAGATGATGTGGTTCCGTGGGCTGAATCTGGCCCATAGATCTTATCTTTGACATCTTTCCCTTTCCCCAGGAGTGTGTAGTGTCACCAGTCAAGAGCTAGTGGGAAAAGTGGCTCCCCTTATCCTCAACTGCATCCAGTGCTAAGGGCCACTGCACTCCCCCTTTTCTCATCTGTCAGCTGGAGTGAGGGAGTCACAAGGACTTGACCTGTCTATATTCCCTTACCATTCTGCCAGCAAGGGGTGTGAGGGGAGGAACTGATTTCTCCTCCATCTGTTAGCAACTATTTTTGATCTGTCATGAACTCTGAAGTACACCAGGATCTTTGCAGCGCCTTTCCATTGGATACATAGATTCATAGGCGTTGATCATCCTCAATAGATCATCAAGTCCGACCCCCTGCATAGACAGGAAAGTGCTGGGTTCAGATGACCCCAGCCAGATGCCCATCCAACCTCCTCTTGAAGACCCCCAGGGTAGAGGAGAGCACCACCTCCCTTGGGAGCCCATTCCAGACTTTGGCCACTCTAACGGTAAAGAAGTTCCTCCTAATGTCCAGTCTAAATCTGCTCTCTTCTAGCTTATGGCCATTATTTCTTATGACCCCCAGGGGCACCTTGGTGAGTAGAGCCTCACCAATTCTCTTCTGCAACCCCATAGTGAATTTATAGGCAGCCACAAGGCCACCTCTCAACCTTCTCTTGCAGAGGCTGAAGAGGTCCAGGTGCCCTAGTCTCTCCTCATAGGGCTTGGTCTGCCAGCCCTTAACCATACAAGTGACCCTTCTCTGGACCTTCTCCAGGTTATCCACATCCCTCTTAAAGTGTGGTGCCCAAAACTGGACGCAGTATTCCAACTGTGGTCTGACCAGTGCCCGATAGAGGGGAAGTATCACCTCCTTGGTGATAAAGGATGCTTGATAAAGTGCAGTTAGCTTTTCTGATGACTTTGTCACACTGACAACTCATATTCATCTTGAAGTCCACTAGGACTCCAAGATCCCTTTCTGCTTCCATGCTACCAAGCAGGTCATTTCCTAGGCAGTAGGTGTGCTGGACGTTTTTCCTCCCTAGGTGCAGCACTTTGTATTTCTCCTTGTTAAATTGCATTCTATTGTTTTCTGACCATTTGTCCAACCTGTCCAGGTCTGCCTGCAGTTGTTCCCTGCCCTCCGGTGTGTCCACTTCTCCCCACAGTTTTGTACCATCTGCAAGCTTGGGTAGAGTACACTTCACTCCCTTGTCCAAGTCACTGGTGAAGACATTGAAGAGTAGTAGATATATGAGGGTTTAGATATGCAGAGCTGGAGATATATAGATAGGGAGATATATAAAGCTGGAGATATTCAAAGCTGGAGATATTGAGACTGGTAGATATACAGAGCTGGAGATATATGTAGTATTGGTCCAAGGACAGAGCCCTGTGGGACCCCACTACCCACTCCTTTCCAAGTCGATACCAACCCATCCACTACCACTCTCTGCGTACGACCCTCTAGCCAAGTTGCCACCCACCGGACTGAGTAATCATCCAGGTCACAGCCTCTTAACTTGTTCACCAGTATGGGGTGGGATACCATATCAAAGGCCTTCCTGAAGTCTAAGTAAACAATATCAACCCCTACTCCTGTGTCAAGGTGTTTTGTAACCTGGTCATAAAAACAAACTAGATTAGTCAGGCATGATCTACCTGCTACGAACCTGTGCTGGTTTCCCCTCAGCATAATTTTTCCTGCTGGGCTCTCACATATATGAGCCTTAATAATCTTTTCAAAGACTTTGCCAAGGATGGAGGTGAGACTGACTGGCCTGTAGTTGCTTGGATCCTTCTTCCTCCCCTTCTTGAAAATGGGGACCACACTGGCCCTTTTCCAGTCCTCTGGGACCTGTCCTGTGTGCCACAAGTGCTCAAATATTCTTGACAGTGGCTGTGCAATGATATCAGCCAGTGCCTTCAGTACTCCTGCATCAGGTGGAGGTCCTGTACACAGGATAGGAACCTGTGTGGACAGTGGGAATTTGCTGTCTCCATCTCCCAGCAGATCTCAGGGTAGTTTAGGTCCCCCATGACTACTGCCTCCCTAGTGATTATGGTCTCTGAGAGCCTCAGGAGTTCCAAATCTAGTTTTTCCCCTTGGTGTAGCAGACCCCTACCACCAAATCCCTTTCTCCTTGACCTCCATGTATCCTAACCCATAATCCTTCTACTTTCTCCTCCTCCAATTCCATTTTGATAAGGATCGATGTATAACGCTCCTTGACATAGAATGCAACCCGTCCCCCTCTCCTCCCTACTCTACCTTTTCTGTACAGCTTATAGCCCTCAATGTGTACCGCCCAGTCATAGGTAGAGTCCCACCAGGTTTCTGTTGGCTCCACTAAGTCATAAGTGTTCTCTGCAAGCAGGAGTGCTAGTTCATCCTGCTTGCTCCCCATGCTCCTAGCATTAGCGTGTATGGGCACTTGAGCCCTGTTACTGGTGCCTTTGTCGCCCCCCAGCTCTGCATATCCTGTCACTCTTCAAACACACACCCTCCCCACATAAACCCCATTCGTTTTTGGATTTCATACAGCCTCAAATGAACTGAGTAAAGGCCTTTGTGAGGTACTCTGTGCTGGTGGGCTCAAGATCTATTTTCATGCTGACACCTCCCCAACTAACAGTGATTTTTAGATCATAGCATACGAAGCCTGGGGATGGACCTCCTGACACCTGAAATATGATCATTTATGAACAGGTTGAAAATCCAGCACAGCTTCTTCAGAAGGCTTTTTCACTCAACAACATCAAGAAGGGACTGACTAGAGGGTCCTAATTATGGTGCTAACTACTGCTTCCCTTAATGCTTGATCTAAACTCCAGTAAACCATGAAGGCTCCCAGTGACTCCAGTATGCTTGGATTGGGTCCTAATTGAAACCAATTTTAGATTTTGAGAAGGTCCATTTGTCTTGTCTCGTGCTGGGAAGCCCATGACTCAGAATCCTGCTCTGGCTATTTCATTCAGAGTAACACACACGCTAGCAGTTGTACAGTTATGGCAAAACACAGTAGGTACTATTAATAAGAAAAACAAAATCTCTGTCAAACCATAACTTATTTTGCCCAGTTGTGTGTTCATCTATTTGCCTTCACAAAAGTACAGGCTGGGAATGCTTGCCAGTTTTCCCACATAGCCACTTTGTTTTCAGCTTCAAGGGAGAACATTTATTTTGTTACTTTCCAGATGACTAAAAAGATACGCAGCAGATTGCCATATTTAAAAATCTGAAATTGTATAGCTACTCATTTGGGCCTAGCTGCCAGAAAAAGATTTCAAACAAGCGATGAAATACTTGCCCTGTGATGTTACTTATTTATTTTACATTTTCCATACGTTACAATCATCTGTCTCACTGCATACATCTGAGCCAGCAAGCCACCAAGGCAGAAAGCCAGCGTGATCTAAAACTAAGCATAATTTTGTTAAAAACATATTGCTCCATTTAAAAATATCATCAAATTAAGATGTGAACAATATGTATAGCACATGTGCATCTACGTATTCATCAAAACAAAATGTTGGTAACCTGTTTCTTTTAGGGTGCTTTGTAACTGTGGAATGCATTGTCCTATTTTGTCTTCTCAGAATGAACTTCCTGAACCAGAGCAGGACAATGGTGGCACAACGGAGTCAGTAAAAGAACAAGAGATGAAATGGACGGATTTGGCTCTGCAGTATTTGCATGAAAATGTTCCTCCAACAGGAAACTAGTGAATCAGTGCTATTTCCAGGAATAATTTCAGTTCAAGAAGATGATTTTTCAGCAGCGCTTCACTGTGCCCAGTCAAATAAGAAGGAAATAAGACCTTTAAAATGGTCTCAATTTAACCTACTTGTTGAATTCCACAAGAAACAAAATACAGTTGGAAAAGCCCATAAATACGATGCAATTATGACATGAGCTATAACTGCCAGACAGGTATCAGAATGTTTTAATTTTTTAAATGTGAAAATAGTTGGTGTCTGATATTGA
Source organism: Crocodylus porosus (assembly GCF_001723895.1). Classification (NCBI taxonomy): domain Eukaryota; kingdom Metazoa; phylum Chordata; order Crocodylia; family Crocodylidae; genus Crocodylus; species Crocodylus porosus. The sequence continues at coordinate 6,024,792 of NW_017728929.1, read as the reverse complement.
GAATTTTTTATAAGTTCGTTGCAAAGTTACCTTAATCTTAATTAGTTTTTGCGTACTTTTGAATTTGTAGGTATCGCTTCCTGGTGTTGGTTATTGTTATCAGAATTAATTTGGTGAATATTCATGGTTGCTATGGTGTTTTATAGCCCCATGGGTATCCATTTCACATTTTAGTGCCACTCTTTAGAGATCATAGTACAAAAACCAAGCAATTTTGAACCAATTTGTACTGCCTTTAACTGGCCTCTGGCACAGAAAGGTCATTTGGGTCTGGGTAGAAAGATTAATCGGTGGGATTAAGGCAGGGGTCAGCAGTCTTTAGGAGTGGCAGGAATGCCACTTTTACTGTGGCAAGATGGTGCTTCCAACCTAGCTGCAGCCAGTACTACTTTTCCCTGCTGCATCTAGACTTTCTTGCTTGGATAAAATTACTCTGTGCATTAGTTTTGACCTGTGGGTTGCCAACCCCTGGATTAAGGGGCTGAAATTTGTAAACACAAAGAGAGGAGGAAAGGTTCTTTCCAATGAAGGCAACCTTGGAGTTTTCACGTTCTGAATGGAGAACATTTCCAGTGCTGACATCCTGTGGTATGTTGGCTAAGCTACATACTGTAAACACTTTATATTAAAAGATCTTGTTGAAAGTCACTTGAAGTTATTGAATTTTGGGTTTGGATCTGTTATTTAGAAGGTATTACTGAACAGGTATCCACACTTCTCGTGGAACCTTCTTAGAAGTCTCAGAAGGGATATGATAGCCAAACTATCAACTCAGCCGGTTGGGTCATTAAGATGAGCAGCTGAATTGCCTGTTGAAGTTGGTGACCATTGCAGTTGCTTATACCAGGGTTGAACTGATCCATGAGAATCATCATCTTGCTCTCATCACAGCACCAGTCAATGCAAGGCATATATTAAATACTATCTAGACCACACTGACAGAATATATTTCTATTAATACTGAAAACACATACAAATATTCATTTTAAAAAATGTTTTGGCTGTGAAAGCAAGTACTTCAAAAAGCCAGAATTGTGATTGCTATTTCCACCTGAATGCCACTGCTTTTATGTGTATGCATTACAAGACAGTCTTCAGCTTCATACAGTTCTTTCACAGGATCTCACCCCACTTTGTGCACAGGATGGACAGAGCTCAGGAGCAGATTGGAGTTGTGTTATTAGTGAGGTTCCTAAGAGCAGTATTAAACTGTTATCCTCCATGTGGACCTCTACAGGGATGAAGCACACACTTTGCCATTGGTTTCCACAGCTTGCTTGCTTGCTGACAGCAGCAGCATGCCAAGATTTGGGAATTCTGGGTTTTATTTCATATCTTGGAGAGTGCCCCCCAGCCCCCTTCAACCTCTGTCCCTGCACCTTCATTTCAGTCCCATCTATACCTCAGCAGTTTGTCTAAGTCTGCCCTCTCCTCCTTGGACACTTGTTCAAATCCCAGACCTTGGCCTCAAGAACGTATAAGTAGTAAGTCACTATTTACAAGTGTCTTGAATATGGTAGAACAGCTGTGGAGCTGTGCCTTAAATGTCACTGCATATGTTCTCCACGGACCCCTAAGAAGAAAGCTGTGAAAAAGGGATCAAGAAATAGGTAGTTTCTAGCTTCAGAGGAGTAACCCAAATATGCTAAGAATGTTTTATTTTTTCCTAAGGGTAGTTGTATTTGTTTGAATAAGTTGTATGGCATCTATTCACTATGAAAACAGAAACAATGTTCTTTCCTCCCTGATCTCTGTCCCTCCACCTCTTTAGTCCTTAGCTGTCCATTGCTATAGGTAAGTCTTATTCTGAGGTTTTGGGTTTCATTCCCACTGAACTGAAAATATTTTAATAAGTTCTAGAAATGTTGGTGTAAGAGGTCTTGGAATAAAAAATATTTTAAACACTTATCATAAGCCAAGCCATCAGTTGAAATGCATTTCTTTGAGCCTACAGTTCTCAGATCCACTAGACCAAAGTTTTAGAGATTGTTCTCGTCAGTCCCCATTTTTACGGAATGAAAAAAATGTTGCCTGTCAGATGGCCATGAACATTTCCCTGTGAACTATTTTGGTTGCATGTTAATTTGGAAAGACTAGGGGAGATCCCTTGTTCCTTTGTCAGTCATGTCTCACTATTCTCTCAAGCAAAGTACTTAGAAATTGACTTGGACTCAACCCAGCCCAGTTCTGCATAAGCAGCACAAAGCTCATGCCTCACCCCCACCCCTGCTTTCCCTCTGATTCTCCACTTCCACTCATCATTTGTTACCACTTTTGATGACTCTCCATAACAAGAGATCAGAAATGATGAGCTTAAAAGGGGTGGAGCTCTGTTACTGAACCAGTATTTCATATCTTGGTGCTTCAGACACGGGTCAGAAAGAAGCAGGAGTTTTGTAATTGCATTCAAGTACTAAAACCTACCATACAGTTCACTATAATCCTTAATACTCCTCATACAATCTGACATCTATAGAACTGGGGGGTGGGGTTCCAAAGAGCCCTGAGATCCAACCAATAGACCTCTCTATTGATGCTTTGATTTGATGTTCTTCATCCTATTCCTATACCAGAGAGTCTCTTGGCCTTTTTCTCTCCCTGGCTTTGTGCTTGTTGGTCACCTTGCTTGACAACAAATCTGACAGATGAAGCATGAGAGAAAATGGTTGCATCATCTGTGGTGGAAAATTGACAAATAGAAGCTTACTGATTGTATCAGAGAGTTTTAAAATCCTCATTCTACAGCTTTGGGGGAAGAAAAGGCAAAGTTCTCCTGCCTGCAACGTTCTTCTGCAAAAGCTCAAACAGCAGGTTTGTGTCTGCTTATACACAGCCTTCATTCTGGCTTTCTACTCAGTAGGCCACTCAGTTGTTTCATGAGCAGTTGCTACTGAGTAGACCTTATGGTTAAGAGGGGGTTAAATCTGTTTTAACCATTGTTAGGCACTTGGCCATGTGTCCTGCTTTACAAAACGCCAGCTGCTAGGCTCTCAGCTCCTTTGAAGAAAGTTAAGTTGTTTATTTAGCTATATAAATATAGAATTAACTGGTCTGAATTTTTTTTAAAGTTTTAAGTACCTAGGTGCTTGCTGTGACAAATGCTGAGCTGTTGAGATATTGGGGTGGCCCCAAAGCCCAAGCTTTTCCCCTCTGTTTTGCTGCATGTCTAGGGGATAGACTAGATCTCGCTCCTGAGGTGAATCTTCACCCCTAGCCAACCTTAGGCTCCCTCACCTGAGTCCAGACCTTCAGAGCTCCAGCGGAAGATGCTCTGCCACTCTTTGGGGTTGTCACTCTGGGCTCACAAAAAAGAGAGACAACAGATTTCCCCCCATCCCTCCACTTCCGAGGAAGAGAAATGCCTGAATCATGTATTGCTCTATGATCATGCTTGCTGTGGACAATCGGATAAAGCAGGAAAAAAGGTTTGAAAAGAAAAATCATACTGCTGAAAGCAACTACGTTTTGAGAGAGATAAGAGGTCGAAAATGCAAGTTTTCACCCTTCTTCTCTATCTAGAAACAGCTCCAAAGTAATTCTTTGTAACCAGCAATTTCTGTGCAGATGGCTCTTCTTACGTAGTATCCTGCCAGCTCACGGACTCCTTCTGCTTGCCCTAGCTCAGCCGTAGATGGCTTCCCCAAGTTTGGGAGTATCTAGTCTTTTTCACCAGCTCAAAAGCTGGGATTGGAAAAGGTACCTCTTTCCTGGGAATTTTCTGAACACCCCCCTCTTCTCAGGCATAAGCTCTTATATCTTCCAAATACCTTTTGTTTCTGGGAAGAAAGGATATTATGTAGATGAGCTTTACCTTTCCACCAAGTAGGAGTGAATGAAGGTGTCACTCCCTTTTCTGAACAAAAGCTTTTGGGCCTATTTAGTTAGCCACTGTTTTAATCTATCCAAGAACCAAACATGACCTGTGAATAGGAATGACTTGCTTTGTGAACACCCATCATTGCCACCCTGCCTGGCCCAAAATGCATACCAGCTGGATATCTCTTGGGTATGTGCTAAATGCCTTGCATATCTTCCAATTACACAATTAAATGGCAGAAGTATATTTATATCAAATACTAGGCAGGCAGCTGATCAGGGGAGCAAGCAAAGCTCCAGAGCCACTCCAGCCAAGGTACTGGGAATCCAGACTCG
>NW_017728929.1:6016300-6020540 GCF_001723895.1 Crocodylus porosus | reverse complement strand
CCTGTTTCCAGGCTGGTGGGAAACACCAAGGGGGGCTGGTTAGGAGGGAAGAACCTGCCTGCGGCTGCCCAGATACTTGCATCCATTGAAATGAAATGTTTTTCTAATATAATGCAGTTGGGTAGAAGATATAGTATAAAGATATAAAGAAACGAACTTCTCTTTGGAAAACTCCATAATACTGTCTATGAATTAGGATAACCAAAACAAGTGAATCTGGGAGATGTTAAGAACATAGATTGCAATTTATTTTTTTGTACATGCAGCCCCTAGCGCAATGGAGTCCTAATTGCTGTTTGATGTCTATGGGCAATGTATAATTATAATAATAAGTAATTATAAAGCCAACTTTTTATTAAAACAGTGTTGACAGCTACTATAAGAATTGATTGAATACAGTCTCTTTCAATGACCACAAGATGAACATGAGCCACCAATGCGATGTTGCAGCTGGTAAAGCAAACAAAACTCTGGCTTGCATCCATAGATGTTTCTCAGGTAAATCTCAGGATGTCATCCTCCCACTACTCAGCCTTGGTGAGGCCGCAGCTGGAGCACTGCATCCAGTTCTGGGCTCCACAATTCAGGAAGGATGTCGAGACGCTTGAGAGAGTCCAGAAGAGAGCCATGTCCATGATCAGAGGGCAAGAGAACAGGCCTTATGAAGAGAGGTTGAGAGCCATGGGACTTCAGCCTGGAAAAACGCAGGCTCAGGGGTGACCTGGTGGCTGCCTATAATTACATAAGGGGTGTGCATCAGGATCTGGGGAAATGTCTGTTCACCAGAGCGCCCCAAGGGATGACAAGGACCAATGGTCATAAAAACTTTTGTGACCGTTTTAAGCTGGACATAAGGAAAAACTTCTTTACTGTCTGAGCCCCCAGTGCCTGGAATAGACTCCCTTCAGACATGGTGCGGCACCTACTCTGAACTTATTCAAGAAATGTTTGGATGCTTATCTTGCTGGGATCCTTTGACCCTAGCTGACTTCCTGCCCCTGGGGCAGAGGGCTGGACTGGATGACCTTCAAGGTCCTTTCCAACCCTAATGTCTATGATATCAATGAAATCTATTAAGTGCTTTAATACAAAGGTGGCCAACTTGCGGCATATGTGCCACAAGTGACATGGGCAGTTTCTGTACATGACACATAACAGACCAAAGGGTGGACAGGCAGGGCAGCTGCAGATAGGGCAGAGAGCAGAAAGCTGAGCAGCTGATTGGCTAGGCTAAAGGAAGAGGATGGGAGTTGCAACTGGGGAGCATAGGGGGCTATTTGTGGCATGCCTGCCAGAAAGGTTGGCCTGTACTGTCTTACATTCTCCAAATAGAAAGTTTATTGAAATTTAAATGCTTCAGTGTAATTTAAGGGATACAAATTCTGGCTATTTTAAACCTCTTTGTAACCACCAGGGGGAGCTAAAGGACCTTTCCTTTTCCCATGTAATGATTGAATGGTGTTCATTTCAGTTGCTTTTTCATGAGCTAAATCCAGTAGGGGGCACAGAGGTACAACTGTTTGCTTAGCTGGCTCAGAAAACTTGAATTCATCTTAAGAACTCTTTAAGAAGTTTCCAGGCTAGGAGGCCTTTGGCTTCTGAAAAGGTTATCCAAATAGTTATTCTGTCCTGTGATTTTTGCTTGTGCTGCATATTTTAAATGCATTCTTATTACTCGGTTTTGATAGAGCAGTGGAAGAAACCCAGTGAGTTTGACACACTGCTGGTGAAGCACAAATGTAAGCCTTCCCTCCTCAGTGCTGCAACATCAAGGCTTCTGTGCGTGACTCCTGCTGTTTCTGTGATGGCCCACAGTCCTGTGGAAGACTACAAAACTAGAATAACGCCACTGAACTCAGGCAAATATAATGCAGCCCTTGAGGCTAGTAAAATAGAAAGAATGGTTTTCTGGTTAGTGCACCTTGCCAGAACTCAGGGATATCTGTGTTTTTATTCCTAGTTCTTCCTGTGACACCAGCACGTCTCTCCTGGTACCATGGTTTCCTTTTGTAAAATGGTGAGAATATTCCCCTATCTGGCATGTCTATTATGAGGATTATTAATATTGGGTTTTAGGAGACTTTTATGCTATGGCAATGAGCACCAGGAAAGAATAAGCGGCAAGAACTGTAGGTCCAATGCAGCTGGAAAACCAGTCAGAAATAGTTACAAATTGATGGTTACTTGTCTGTACAGGCTAGCTGCCTTGTCCCAAATATGTGACTACAACTGGCATGCAGTTCTGCGGTCAGACTCTTTCTTTTTACACAGCATTTGGTATGCAGATTTTGCCATTAGCAGTCAAACATCAGTAACCAGCTAAGCATATTTTAGAACTTGGTTAAACTCATGCACTGGACTGCAAAAATAGGATTGTTGTTAATCTAAGGAGAAGCTCAGAAGCCCTGGCTATGCTTTGCCTCGAATCTCTTCTTTGTTTGATCTGTTCTATATGCATATAAAATGTTGGGACTGAATAAAAGTTGTTTTGAGTTAACCACTGTCTAGTGACCTATACAATCTGGTAAGAAAAAGGTACATTATAATGTGCATGATACTTGAAACAGGTGCCCAGTGGGTACATTTAGAACCCGATACTTGAGTCAGTTGGGTTTTACCAGGATAAGGCAAAAGGTCCCTAGGTGCTTGTTTTAGAAGATATGGAAAAAGTCAAGTGCCCAGTTTTCTTTCTCTTCTTTTCCTCTGTAAGCTATTTAGTTGTATCCACTATTATCTTGCCTATAAAGTAAACTACCTCACTCTTCAGATCCTCCTCCTATGGGAGATTTCCTATGTCTCCACTCATTTTTATATTCGGTTTGGACCCTTTCCATTTCTGTTGCATGTTTTTAAAAGGAAAAAATAAGCATATCCAAAATATGCTTCTACTTGATAATAGAGTGACTGTATTTATATTGCATTTATAGTATAATCTTACATCAGCTGTGCTTTTCAGTCTCTGTAATTTATATAAATGAAGGTTAGTTTCATGACTTAATTCTGTAATGTACTGAGTATGAAACTCAAAGGGAATATAAACTGTAATTACTCTAAAGTTATACCTCGTGATGCATTTAACTCCTACAGATTCCTAGTACTAGACAGTAAAATACCAGTAAATGGAATGAATTACTTGTGCTTAACACCAGAATTAATGCATGCAATTTGAGAAACCAGGTATATTCTCTATGCTGCACCACCAAATGTTTAATTTGGAGTACTTTCAGTCCCAGTGTAATCCAGTCAACACATTTCAATTCTATAACAACATATTTTAAACTAAAAAAAATCTGTTGTGCAATTAGTCTTGCATATATATATGAATGACTGATAATTACAGATATCAGAAAGCAGCACTGTATTGTAATTTACATGATAATTAAAATCACTCCCATTATAAAGTAGTTCCAAATTACCTTCCAGGCTGCCACCGTCCTACTAAATTACCAATATAAAATAATTGTTAGCCAAAAATATACTTTGTTTCAATTAATAATCAACACTGAAAACAAGCCACAACAAGTTACCAATTATCCAGTTATATGTTACTGGTGGTTTTGTGTGGCTGAAGTTACACAATCTGTGGGTTTGTGTCTTAAAGCATCCATGGTATACACTGCTAGCCAGTGAATACATAATCCATCTGCCCATACATGTCTGTGTATTTGGTTTTGTGCAACATGTGAAATGCTATTTGGAGTGGTAGTTTCGTGGCATAGCAATGCAGAATTAGCAATACACGTGTGCTGATACAGTCGCATTGTTTGCTTCCTGACGTTCAGAATTCCTTGCCTTGGGTGTAATACCACTTAAAGTGCTTAGATTGTCCAGTAGAGCTTCCTTCTGTCTTGCATGTTTAGCTGGTCAACCCATTTAAACTTTGGTACTAATTATATCAACTTGGATACTATGTCTCAAATTCTAAAAGAATGTAGCTTGAAAGTTTGAGGCCAAGGCCTGCACTTCCTCACCATGACCCCCGTTTGACAAAACATTGACATGCTTAACTTTAAGTCCATTTCTATTCAGTAAATCATTAAAGTACATGCTTAAGCCCCACTGTAACAAATGGGGGTTAGATGTACTGCAATTAAACATGTTTAATTAAAGTGCCCATGCCTGGCTGGATACTTACGTTAAGACTAGCCAGTTGCCCAACAAGAATGATGAGCATGGGGTATGGGAGGGACAGAGGCCTGTGTCCGGCTCCGCCATGGGTCCCGGCCTGGCCCCCCCACCC
>NW_017728929.1:5994122-6015982 GCF_001723895.1 Crocodylus porosus | reverse complement strand
AGCCCAGGCATGCTGCCCCCACCCCGTGTCCGGAGGGAGCAGCACAGGAGAGAGGGGCAAGGCCAGCAGCTCTTGCCTTGGCCCTGACCCCCATTCCGTATTCACCGCCTGCAGGGAGCAGAGGGGGCTGCTGGTCTTGCCCCCCCCGGCAGCATCCCGATCCCAGTCCCCCAACGCCGTTGCTGCCACCATCACCTCCACTGAGCGAGTGGGGAGCGCCTCCCCCCTGTTCTGTCCACTCCATTGCTGCTGCCTCCAGGGAGCAGGGCAGGGGGAGCAAGACCAGCTGCCCTGGTCTTGCCCGCCCCCCACTACATTGGTGGGGATGGTGTGTGTCCCCACCGTCATGGCAGCGCTGCACTGCGCTGCCACCCTCTGTTCAAATGCTGTGTTTGCACTCTGATTGGTTGTTTTCATCAGCCAATCAGAGTGCGAATAAAGAGTTATGGACAGACAGATTATGGCTTATATAATATTAGAACTAGGAATTCTGCTTTAGCATTTTGACCCAGTGGAGAAAACATGAGAGCAAATGTTGCAAGACCTGGGATGACCTTCCTTTGAGAATCCTTCAGGATGTTTTGTTGTTCCCTGATGAAACGCCTGCTGTTCTCGCTCCGGAGGCAAGGCACCAGGCAACAAGTGTTATTCTGGGGAAAAGTGCAAAGATGCTGTTACTGGCGAGAACCCTTTTTATAAAGTACCATGCTTTAGTTCTCTGGATCTGAATCTGCACAACTTTGATTTAATACATAAATCATAAAGGGAAGGCAAGCGTGAGTTCATGTCCGCCTCCTTATCTTACCACTAAGAATCTACTTAATGGTCTATTTTCCATTAAGGCCACCATTTGTCCTTTTTCATCCAGGTTAAAGGAAAAGATTTTTAAAAAATTATTATTAATAATATATTTTGTGTTCCAGGTCAAATCAGCCAAATCAGTTCCAAATCATATCGACTGAGCAGAACTCAATTGTTCCAAAAACCATATCAACTAAGCAGGCAGAACTCAATCATTCTAAACATGATGTTTGGCGCTACAGCCGGTGAGCATCCTCCTTTCCAGGCTCTCACCATGGGACTTCAGATGCTCCCAAATCCAATGGCAGGCATCCTATATGCAGGCCCAAGCCCCGAGGTATTGGGATTTAGGTGCCCCCACTTGATCTTGGCCCGCAAGAGGCCAAAACACTTGATCTGAGGCAAAAGGCTGAGAAGAGATCCAGGTCAGGATGAGATGCACCACAACCTTCTCCAAGGCTCTCAGTTGATCAGGATAGTAGAATATAAAAGTAGAGCAAGGTGTTGGGCTGCTCTAAAGCATTAACAATGCAACAACCTGGATTTTGCAGCAGCAGATAGGTAGAGTGAAGAGCTCACTCATGAATTGGAAGTCACATGTCTAGCACCTACCGGGCTTGCAGAGCCAGAGTTTGGAATTTAATCCATCTCAGACATGGTTTTCCTCAAAATGCATCCTGTTGCACAGTTGTTATACTGCAAAACTACATGGTTCTGGCCAGGGAAAGGAAAAGGGATCATCAAAATGCCAGTTAGTAAGAGTCTGGTTAACCTGTATTGTGTCCACTGGGGCATCTAGTGGTATCTCCAGAGGCAGCTTGCATAGACATGCCCAAGTTTGCTTTAAAGTAGCTAGTTTGGATACGGAAAGTAGTTAGCCTTTAAATCCTTATTCAGGGTCCTGAAGAAGCTAGAGCAGCCCATGTGGAAGCTTGTCTTGCTATAGCTAGACTGCTACTAGGATGCAAGCTAGCTAATTTAAACCCAGTGTGGATCTGAGCTGGGCACGGACATAATTGAGAGCAAGAGGGTCCACAAAGCCCGAGGACAAACAGCACACGGCTTGCATGCCCTAATTGAATCCTGAAGTCAGAATGGGAAGTTCCAGCCACACTAATTTTCCCTAAAACACCTCTTTCACCCACATGGAGACAGTGTCATCAGCAAGGAAACCACCAGCTACCAGGAAGATGCAGCAAACCAGAATGACAGCAAGAATGGAGGACTGGGGGAGGGGAAGCCGTATATCAAGCTGAGGAGGCGAAGCAGCCACTTCCCTGTTTCCACTCCCCTCACCTTGATTCCCCCCTGCGTCTTTCCCCAGTGCTAATATTTGGGTTTTATTCTTGGAGATAATTTTAGGGCACAATCTGTCACTGGCACATAAGAAATCTCGGAATTTTAATGTGGACCATCTGGAGTGCTTGCTCATGTTGAAATGTTAGCATGATGTGGTCATTCCTGTGTGTACACGGGGGAAACAGGAAGGGGGGAGGTGTGCTGTGGATTCCTGTCACCCTAAAACAACTTGCATGCACTCTCCAAACAAACTGTGCTCCTCCCGGCACACAAGCAATAGAGGTGATAGAGTCTGTGTGTGTACTGGGCACAGGGGCATGTGTTTATGCTTCTTTTCCCCCCTCTGAGTGCCTTCCTTTGGAGGGGGGAGGTTCTTTTCCAAGGAGACCTTGAGGTATGGGGTTGTGCTAGGCCCTCCGCCAGCTCGCATGGAATCTGCGTCGCCATGGAAACCGGCCACGAGGATAGCAACAAACAGAGGCAGAGGAATTTTGGCATGGCCCGCTCGGCCTCACTGGAACAAGAAAAGCTCTCATTTAAAAAGGAAAAATAAAAGCTTGTCCAGGGAGCACGCAGGGGGCAGCAGCGTTCCTAATAAACGTCACTTACTTCTTGTGAAGCCTAAAGCTACCATGAAATGGAGAGAAAATTCTTGCCCTGCTCCCTCTTTCCATAGTGTATTGAACTACCAGCTTATGCATTCCCTATAGGCTTGGGAGGGGACATCTGCAAGGGTGTAAATGCTTTAAAGTGGGCCAGAGAGAGGCAGTTATCCGTGTTAGTCTGAAGTCAGTGAGAAGGCAGGGTAGGTTAAATTGGGAAAGTGGGATATGCTCATCCTAACTCAATAATCTCACTTTTTTCTAGATACCCTCTAAAATCTGAAAAAAGACAGACATTTCTTGTTTCCATCTATCAGTATGCTTGTCTTTTTTCTTTTTTTTTTTTGGCCACATTTGTTCCCACAGCAGCAGGCTGTGATGTCAGAAGCAAAGGCTTCTGAGCCTATGGCATAGGTAGACAGCAGGAAGAAAATACAATAATTCCGGGGTTGTCAACCAGGGGTACGGCCCCAACGGGTACGTGCAAGCAGGCAGGGTCAGAGCACTGCCACCTACCACCCCACTCCACCGCCTCCCAGGAGCAGGGCTGGGGGGGCAGCAAAAGCAGTGACACCCCTCTACATACCGCACAGGCGCCAACCAGCCAACCCCTCCCTCCCCCTGCTCTGTGTCCAGCCACCAGGGGTGCGCTTACGAAAAAGGTCGAAAACCCCTGCAATAATTAATAGTGCGATCATTCTCAACCAAGATGCTGTGACACCCTGGGGTACTTTGAGGTCCTTTCAAGGATGCCATAGGGTGCCCTGCAATGTCAGCCCTCTTAGGTGGACAACTGTTATTCACAAGATAAACTCAGAGATTGCAAAAGGAATCTGTAATGTTAGAAACTCTGACCTGTGGGAGCCTTTCTGAGTTCTCTGCAACAGAAATCTGCTCTGTTACTTTTCCACATTGAAATAACAAGTTGGAGCTAAGAACTAGCATTTTCTGAGGAGTGCCTTATGTCCAAGAAGGAGTTGCCTCGAGTCTAAAAAAGTTGAGAACTTCCTGTAATAGAGGAATTTGTGTATACATAGATGCTTGATGATGGGCAGTGGGTCCTATAAGTATCATTGTAAGATCAGCATAGCTTGTCTATCATCTAGGCCTCATTGTGGAGTCTGTCATAGTGCAAAAGAAGGCCAAAACTCCCAGTGCTTCCCTTGCATTTTAGAACATGCTTGACCAGCCACATCCCATGTGTTCCCAATCCTGGGCCACCACCACACAGCTCAGCCAATTGCTTGCAGCTGTCACTTGCAACTGCCTTGCTATTTCATTCCCAATCTTTTCTTAAAATGCTGCCATTTTTGCCAATCATGTAGTAGATTTTTAATGTGGATGGAAGCCAAGGGGCAAGGCTGAGATATCCTCCAGTTCATTTCATTTGGGACTGAGAGAATTGAACTGGTGTGTCCCAGAGTCAAAAGAGGAGTATGCTTGCACACTTATCCTCCTACCCTCCTGGGGATTATTTTGGAGGATGCATACTTCCTGATTATAGTTGGATCAAATAGGCTGAACCATTGCATGAAGAAGGCATGACTGTTGACAATCTGATGCAACCCAACCACTCTGTCTGCAGTGGGAAGTCCTGAAGTTTTATGTCAAGGTTGCCATTTCTAAAAGAACTGTAAATAAAGATATTGAGGATTTTGATTCAGATAAAGAGTTGGCATGAAAATATGGTGTGTGTACCCAGTCTCCAGTCTAACAAATGCCTTTTGTGACTAGTACAGGTCAGCATTGCCAGAGTGAACCTGTCCACCATACAACCCATTCTTATATATTAGCACACTATTCTATTTGACCTCCTGTTTCCTGAATTCAGCATTGTTTATCACATTTCACCAAAGGTACTCAGATGTACAACCCCATCATGGGCTCAGCCTTTTCCTCATTTTCTGCCTCTCTTAATCTCATCGTTTCCTAGTTCCCAATGAGTCAGATACAGGCATCTATTCAAGACAGTACTCTTCAGCTGGGGGCCCATTCTAACAATGCCCTAGTGGGCTGTTATGACCATCTGTTGTTCACAGCTATAGATGTAATAGCTCTTAAAGACCTTCTGCTCATGCATCATCCAAATAGTGCACCTTGGTGTATAGATGACCTGTGACAGATGAAACATATGGATGTGAGACTGGAGTTGCAGGTGGCAGCTGTTCCATTTGAAAGCCAACCAATCACAGGACAGAGCGTATTTAAACCTGCATGTTATTGCTGTTCACTTAGGGCTTTCCCTGAGACAGACTAGCTGCGAGGTGCATTTTGTTGTCACTCAATGACTGAGGATGGATCATTTGTTTCTATGGCAGATGGTAGGTGCGTATTAAATACTTGCATAGATGACTGAAAACAAAAAAAAATCAAAGCGGGGATCTGCTCTGAAAGTAACCTTATAAAAGTACCCTTGTGATATGATGACTTGCCTTTCCATCCTTCCCAATCAAATTTAAGTGCAATGTAGTAGTTCAATGTAATATTGAAACAACGTTTACTGTGACTGCCCATCCTGCAAATTCATCCTGTGATCTGAAAGACAAACTTGGTTTCTTCTTTTCCCTTCTTTGCATCATACCCACTAAAGGTTTAGGACAGTTGAGGTCCTCAGTAACATCTATGGCACCTAATGTCATCACATTTTAACTTCTTATAACATGCCTTCCATGGGATTGCCTCAAGTTTAGCAAATTATTCCCCTGACAATGCATAAAAAAGAATCCAATCCAGCCCACGCTCCTGCAGCTGTATTGGCTCTGCAAGGCTAGCAGGAGTGAAAAACATTCAGAACTGATTGTTCTCATTAAAATCAGCAGATGTGACTAAATATACCCAGGGAACTGCTCTGAGCAGTAAAACATAATGCAGGGTTACACAGTTCTTTTGCACAACTGCATTTGCAGGGCTCAAGCCTGCCAGGTGCTGAGCACTCAATCCTGCAATGCCTCAGTGTCGCATCCATTTGACCCCATTAACATCAATGAGACTGAAGACTGGAACTGCAAGACAGCAGCATATATGCCTATAAGCATAAGTCGCAGAATGGGGTGGGCCACCCAGGCCATGGCCCGACCAACTTTTAGCACATTAATTTAGCTAGCTATGTGGTTAAAAAAATAGCTACACAGTTTTAACTGGAATGCGCATTTGTGCGTTATATAAATTAACGTGCTAAACGTTGGTCGGGCCATGGCCCGCGTGTCCCACCCCATTCCACAACCTATGTCTATAAGACCAGTATACTAGCCTGTTCTCAAGAAGCAGCAAGCAGCAGCCAGAAAATAAAGAGATGTCTTGTACTGCTGCTGTCAGAAGCTGCTCAAAAGCACAAATTTAAAAAAATGGGAGGGCAGAGCAACCAAAATAAAAGCCAATAGTTTTTGCATTATTAGGATGCAAGCCTTGTTAGCTACATAGGCCCAGCTCCTTCCATGTACGCAGACCCTGACACCCATGCCGAGTCCCGTAGAAGTCAGTGGGTTCTGCACAGTTGTCTTGGGAATATCAATGGCATTAGTAGGAGGTGATTGGGATATAAACTTAACACTACATCTTATATTTTCTTACATACCCACCTTATTTTCAAAATCGGCTGCTGGAAATTGGGGTTCACACTAATCAAGGAAAGATGGTAGCAGCTGTTTCTGTCGCTTAAGCCCCTGCCAGGGAAGAGTGAAAGTAAAGCTGCTTGTGCTGCTTGCAGGGCTCCCTAACTCCTGGTTGTGGACACTTTGTCTCTTCTCCTCAGCAGAGGCTCTCAAGGGAAAGTCTTTTTTTCCCCTTCATTCATGCTTGCAAAAACATGGTGCATATTTTATCCAGAGGCATGTTGTGTGCAAGAGAATATCATACCTACCTGCAGTGCATAGCAGAAAGCTCATTGGGCCTAGACACAGTGACTACACTCATGTAACCGGCCCTTCCCCTAGTACAGCAAGGAGCAGACACATAAAATATAGTCTTACTTTGGGGTAATTTCCAAGAATCTGGTGTAGGGTTACCTTGGGAAAACTCAGGGGTAAACAACACTGGTGTGACTTACACTGCAGTGGATGTTGTGTATCCACTTCAGTAGTTGCTATTTGCCCAATGCAAACAGGTTATTGCCATCTTGCCTACCACCTGGTGGTGAGTTGGTATAGCACACCTATTGTGGCAAGTCCCCAGGGACAGCTGGTTGTCTATCTACTCTAACACTGGTATAATTTACATCAGTGTTCAATACCAGTATAAGCTGCACAGATGTCAACATATGGTTTCCGGGGGCATTGATGGCACTAGGACATCTGTACAAAGATGAAGGGGAGAATACAGGCTTTGTAGGACAACCACACCTTTCAAAAAGAAAAACAAGATTTTGAAGTCCCTTAACATTCACTAGTCTACTAATTCTCCTCTCTTAAAGTGTTTCCTCCTCTCCCTTTAAATGAAAAATTCAAAGCTTGTTCATAAAGTGTAGGTCATCCAATCAGGGAGCAGAAGCAATGCCTATGTGACTGAAGTGACCAACTGCACAAAACAAATAACAAACAGTACGAACATTCAAATAAAGCACTCACTAAAAAGAATGCTGTTTGCACAAATAATTTAGCAAGCAAATATGGATTATGAACAAGTTCCAGAAAATCAGGATTGGTTCATGAATAGAAAAAGAGCTAAATCCAGCCAAGAACTATTTGTTTCTGCCTAGACCTGGTTCAATAAAAGGAGAAGAGAAAATCTAATCAATTATTTGGGCAAAAGGAAACTCAATGAATTAGGAGCTTGAATTCTGTTCAGTTCCCATGGGAGTTTGTCAGCTGACCCCTTTAGTTTCCTTTGAAAATTCCATCCTTGATAAATGTAGCTATAGCTGCTAAATTATTTGGGAAATGGTGATCAACCAATGACTAAGCTGCTCAAATAGATACACAGATTTTTGCTGAGTAAATTACAAATAAGTTCAAATTAACCAAGTTGCTTATTCACCTCATGGGGTGCATATACAGTGTGGTGAGGCTGCTCTGACACTCTGTAATTACAACACGTAGGAGCGTGGTAATTATCATGCTCCAGCAGACCTCAGCTTGACATGTATCAGTGTCCCTGCACTGAAAAATGGTGGCAGGGGTGCTTTAACTAAAGCTCGTTCAATGAACTTTAGTTAAAGTGCCCCCACCGCCATTTTTCGGCATGGGGATGCTGATTCACATGATGCTGTGGGTCAGAAGCGTCCCTGGGGGGGGTGCGAATCAGGAACTGCCCTGGGCCCTGCACTTTGGGGGGCCCCACAGAGCCAGATGGAGAGGCCGCAACTGTAGTTTAGCACCCCCTTTACCC
Organism: Crocodylus porosus; assembly: GCF_001723895.1. Lineage (NCBI taxonomy): Eukaryota > Metazoa > Chordata > Crocodylia > Crocodylidae > Crocodylus > Crocodylus porosus. The sequence continues at coordinate 6,007,958 of NW_017728929.1, read as the reverse complement.
CCTGCCTGGTATGTTACATGGCTCTTTGCTTGTTCCTGCTGGAAGTTTCAGCCGCCACCAGTCCCACCGCATCCGATGTGTGCCGGGGCTTTCACTCCCTGGCCTATGCATGCCGTGGGACAGGAAGGTGGACCCCACACAGGCTGCTTTGCTCCAGGCCCCATGCCCTGCTGAGATCATCTCTGCTCTGGGTGCTTTAATTAGAGCAGCTGCTCCAAGAGCTGCTCTAATTAAAGCACTCCCCCCACCAGCATGTATATACACACCCATGGTGTTTGACCTGCTCTAGTTGTGAATAGCTTGCTTGCTGTGGTCTTGCTTAGTAGCCTAATGGTAAAGCTGTGAATGCTCTCTGTTTTCACTATGGTGATGTGACCAACTGTGGCTAGATATGAAGTAGTTCACTCATCCCCACGGAATGACACTTTGTGCCTTGAGCCAAAGCCCACTGAAGATAATGGAGTCCTCCCATTGACCTCAGTAGGCTTCCAGTTACTATTAGTGGTAGACACTTGTCGCAGTGCACTCATGTGCCCTGTGCCTGAGAGCAGAGACTGCTCTGGGGAGACCCCTAGTGGCAGAAAAGGGGGGGCTCAGCTGCCAGTCACCAGGGCTACACAGGTGCTGGTTGCTGGGGCAACTGGTAAAACCAGCTGACCAGGAAGGGGCAGGGCTTATCCCTTCTTAAGCCCAGGTAGGAGGCCAAGAGGGCAGTCCCGCTCCAGCAGCTGTGGGAGTAGGGACCCAGCTCGGACAGACAGAGGGGAGGACTCTGGCCATGAGAGCATCCCCTGGTCACTGCGGAGGTTGCTGGAGCCCTTCTTCCCCTGCCCCCTCGCTCTCTAGTAGGGAGTAGATTTTTGTTTGACCGGACAGTCTAGTTTTTATGTTGTAGCCCAGGGGCTTTATGTTTTATATTTACTGTTTTGACCAGAGGACCGGGCGAGGCTATTAGGGGTGGAGGAGGCCTCATAGGAGCTCCACGGTAGCGTGGGGCCTCCTGGCGCAGGAGAGGACACAGCTTTGTTAGGGGGCAGCGAGAAGCCCCGGAGCTAGGGGGGGTCATCAAGAAGCCCCAAAGCTAGGGGGCGGCGAGGAGCCCCGAGAGAGAGAAGGGGGCAATGAGGTGCCCCAGAGTGAGAGAGGGAAGGGGGCAGCGAGGAGCCCCAGAGCAAGAGAGAGAAGGGGGCAGCGAGGAGCCCCAGAGCGAGCAAGAGAGGGGGCAGTGAGGAGCCCTGGGAGTAAAAAGGAGGGCCAGAAAACAGCAAGGCCCAGGTCAAACCATGTCAACTCCATCTGCGAGGCTTGGGCTGCGGTGTAGGGGAGGAAAAGGAGCCACAAGTAGCGCCCCCTGTCACCGGGGAGCGGAAGAATGGGCAGCCTCCCGCTGATTACAACCATCTTCTAATCAAGTAAGATCAAGGCGTGGCAGGCGAGTAAGCAGATGGTTGGCCCATTACAGGAGGGCGGGGCCACTCCCAGAAAGGCTCCAATATTGATACTCCTGTCACACACTTGCAAAGAAGAATTTTTCCAACTATTTTAGATAATCTAATAAAAGGTATCAGAGTTACCCAAAGAACCTCATCTGCGAATACCCTTAGACCAACACAGCTGCAACCTATGCCTCTTAGTCATAGAAAATATTTATCCTGTGGTGATGCCCACAGGCCCCAATAAGAAGTGGGGCCTCATTTTATTGGGTGCTATTGCAAACATTCAAAGAAGACAATCCCTGCCCCCACAAGGTGTAGATGACACAGCCTGTTGACTCGTACACCACGGCCCTTGTGATTGCTTCCAAAGGAATTCCCACCTGATAGAGCTGGAAGGATGGTGGCCACCATATAAAACCTGGTAGAGGGAGAGATGGGAGAGCTGAGAATGACCTGTAGTGTTGCAAGGGGGCAGTGGATGGCCTTCTCCCTCCCACGAAGAATGACTTCACATGTGTGGTTCAGATTGTTCTCTCTGGTGCTCAATACTGAGCATTAATAAGACAGCTAAACCCTTGAGTTCAGATTTTAGTGTTTCCATGTGCTGCAAGTATCTTAATCTTGGCTGTTTGGGGAATTTTTATCCCATGGATCCCTTGGTATGTCTGGAATGTTTGCTTTTCCTACTGTGTGCCTGTGTTTGAGACACTCCTGTCAAAACAAAAGCTTCCTGCTTGCCTCGTAAATCTTTCTTTTGACTGGCAGAATCTCCTTCAATGAATAATAGCAGAAGACCCAACCTGACACCAGGGTGAAACCTGCTCTGTGCAAATGCCCAACACACTGGTGCAAATGTAATGATAGAGAGGCCAAGCTATTATTTAGTAAACAGATTGGCACTTTGCCGGCTTCTATCAAGGAAACACATATGGTGACATTCTTCTTCCATCAGTGCCTGGAAGGGGAAGAGCTAAACGGAAATTCCAGCAAGCTAAGGAAATGTAGCAGAGAGCCAGGAGAAAGCCAGGACATTGCAGCCTTCCCTTTTTGTATCATCAGAATCACAGCTAAAAGACAGCGCTGCACACAGGTTTTCACTCAGTGGATAGCCTTTCTAGAACATGTTTTTGCTGGGAGAAGGTGATGCTTATCAGATTTGGAGGTGAAAACCCAGAGGAGGTTACACAGCCTGAGCAGTTTGAAAAAGGGAACAACTAAAAATCCTCTCGGGCCCTGCTTCAGGTCCTTCCTATTTAATCTTAATTGCTCTATATCCCACGTCGTATACAGCTTGCAGATATACCAGCCTCCTCAAGGCCCTGATCCACAACCCTCCAATGTTTATGGAGAGAGCCCAGTTGGCTTCACTCATCTTTGGGTTAACCCACTATTCAATTCGCTATTTCCAGTCCATTTCCAAGTGTCCCCCACACACCTTCTCAGTGTAATATATTGAAAGGATTCCAGTTTTCCTTCTACATTTCTAAACTTCTCACAAATTCCCCTAAATGCTTTGATATGATTTAGCAGAGGAGGCCTATCCAGTCTTGACTGCACTGAAAGGAAGAAGGCTTTGGGAGGAGCATTCTCCTTCAATATCATTGAGTTCCCTGGTGCTGGGTATCAGGTTGCTTGCTAGGAAAAAATGGGTGCACAGAGGAACAGCTCTCATTTCAATACTTTAAGGCAAGCATCCTTGTATATAGTGTTGGTGGTGACCGGAGGTCTCACAAAACAAGCTAGAAATTCCCAGTTGGTTACTCCTTGTTTTCTAAGGACACATGTCCAGAGAAAGGGCCCCTTGCTGAGGTTGGAAGTGAATTTGAAGGTCTTCTCTCCCAGTAGAGAAGCATCCCCCTGACTTCTCCACTTAAGAGGTGTAATGGAAGAGGGATGGAGATGGATAATCTCCTGTGTTAGACAACAGACTCCCTGTGGGCCTCCATCTCCTAGCTACAATAAGACTCTCAGCATCTTCTGCCTCCCTACAGGGCCATTCTTTTTTAGGTCAAAGCCCCTATTCTCCACTTGGGCAGTGTGAAGTGTCCACAGTTGGGATGTTTCATCTACACTGACTTAAAGGCCCTTTGCACTGTCAGCATAGTGTGTAGGAGTCTTATCATGAATGAGAAATTAGTTCTTTATTTGCAGACCCTGCTATTTACAGACACTGCTAGATGTGATATCGTTGCATGGGCCAACGTAAGGTTGAGATCACCACTTGCAACTGCAGATCTCACTCCAAGACAGCTCCCTTCCCTCAGCAGTGGTTGCTGAATCTCCTTGTTTATGTTCTCCCAGGGCTGATGTGTGGGACGTAGAAGGCATTGCTGTGATGCATCACTGTGATACAATTCCTGACAGAGGGAAACCTTCTTGCCAGCATATTAAAAAAACTTGTGGTCAAATAAAGATGTTCCCATTCAGTACTGACAACCTTATGTGGTCCCTTGCTGTCCACTGAAGCAATCCAGAGGTCAGGTTATGGAGTTTGAAAGCTCTGAGGATTTGAGTCATTTTTTCCTTCTAGGAAATAGAGCTTGCAAGTTTCAGAAACTTGAAAAGTCTGAGGCTCCTGCCAGAGCCCAACTGACCAACACAAATATTCAGTATTACTAGGGAAAGAGGTAGCAGGAGCACCTCCAGCTATTGACAGAACAGGGGAACAAAGCAAGCCAGAGATGAGGATGTTGAAGGGGCTTTAAAAATTCCTATTTCATAAAGAAGCAGTGTAGGACAGATGGTAGGCTCTGTGCCCAGCTATTTGGAACAAACAGGAGCTTAGTGGAGTGATTCTGAATGCCTGATGTGTGTGCAGAAAGCATTGCTGTAAGACAGTCTGCCTCCTGTGCCCTGACTCTTTAACCGACCAGCTAACAAATCGATGCTAACCAACACCATCATCCTTCTAGAACTGCTTTCTCAGCAGTTGCATCCCAGAAACTGAGGAGGTTACAGGCCAACATTTTCAACAAAAATGGTTTTTCATCAGAAATTGCCAATTCAGCAGAATAAAAACTGGTGGAGGGAAAGTTTTTGTTGTTGCAAAGCTTCTGTCAAGTCCAGGATGGAATTTCTGGTGAGAGGGATCTTCTCCCCACACACATGCACTTGAGAATAGTCAATAAACCAGTGGCCAGTGGACCCACCTGAGATCTAGAAAATCCCATTTCAAGTCCTTAGTCTGAGTTGGGAAGAACAAGGCTTTGAACCAGGGCCTGCTACATTGACATCACCTTTGGCAACAGCCATTCTGCTGAGAGACATCCTAGATCTACCTGGGAATAGGAGCTGTGGGCAGAGATATTTCTGCAGTCTTGCTCTTGAGACATGCTGCACACTGCACAGCATATGGGAAGAGAAGGGGAGAGGTGCCTTGGCCAGGAATGGGTCGATGCCTGTGCTGCTTGCAGGCAGCCAGAAAATGAGTTTTCAGCACCAGGGGCTGGAGCTGGGTCCAGCAGGGTGAGAGTAGTAGGAGATGCCCAGTGTGCCCACATCCTTGGTTGTCAGGGAGAAATGCCTGTGTATGGAAATGCCCTTAGGTGGATTTATGTGACTTACCTCTACTATATATGTGAATTACATCTATCCCTTGAGCTGTTGTTAATCTGATGGCTATTGAAAGCTTTGGTTTAAATTTCCTGCATCTTAATTGTTTCCCCAGCACTCGTGCACCAATTGGTTGTGCAACCAAATACTGTATGAAAAAAAGAAGCAGCTCAGTTGCCACGACATTAGGCAAAGTGCAAAGTGCAGTGAAAATCTATACTGAGCTGTAAACAGAGCTGACAACCAAGCCAGACAGCACAGTCTCCTGGGAAATGGGATTGCACAACACCAGTGTAGCTGCTCTCCTGAACTGGAGGCTGCATGGGGGCAGAGGGAGCAGGATGCATCTCCCTGCCTATGTGTCTCCTTAAGAGCACAGAGACTGGCTTGTTCCCTGGTGCTTTCTCCCAGGGCTGGAACAGTTACATGATGCAGTGGCATGGAGGGGAGGGAAAGAGAGTCCACCTGGGATCGCTGCCCCAAGGCAGGCTGGCATGGGGTAGCTGTTCAGGGAGTGGTGAAGGCAAGTGTGGTAGAGCTTGATGTTTGTTGCCCTTTGTGCTATGCAGCTGCTTAAATAATTCCTTCTGCTGCTGTCAGCCCCACTCAGACAGCTCACCCTGCTGCTGCTGTATTCAGTCCACTCCACCACCATCTGCTCCTTCAACTCTGTGACCCACACCAGCATCCATGACCAACATCTCATCCATTCTGCAGACACCTGGACTGGCCTCCTCTCTGCTCTACCACATCACACCTGCTGGGGATGCAGCTGCCTCTGGGCAGGAAAATAGAGAGAGAATAAAGACATGCCAAGGAGATAGAAATTGCTGCTTATGGGAGAGAAACTTCTGAGAGCTTTTTCCCTCCCCAGACAAAAAACTATAATAGACCTTTCATTGTCTCTGCAGGCTCTTTCACCACAGAGGCTGGGCGGCCATCTCACGTCATGTGAGAGAATAGGTCCAGCAGAGACAGTGCAGCTGCATCCCCGGTTACCAGGCTGCCAATACAATAACAAATATTTCATATTTATTTTATTTCTAAAAAACTCAACAAGTGTTTTGGGGCCTGGACAGGGCAAGGCTTTTCAGACAGGGATAGCATTGGAAAAGGAGAATTTGTTTGAAAGTCCAGATTGGAGTACCACACCGCTTTTCCCAGCCCCTGGTAATAAGCTCTCACTAGACCAAGGAGCTATTCCATCACCTAGTGATTGAGCCAGAAGTTAATAACTGGAGAGGGCTAGCAAGCTCCTAGGTGGGTCATGGAAAGTTTGTCTTGCCCAAGAATCTCATGGATTATCTTGAGTTTCTCTTCTATGAGACATTCTCACACATCGTTGGCCAGGCATGTGTTAAAGTTAGGTGCTGAACTGGGATACAAAAGTTTGCTTCTACCAGATGTGCACTTGCAGCATGCCATCCCCTTCCACCTGCAGAAAATGAACTGGTATCAAGAGACTTTTAAAGTGCTCTTGAATTTATAAAGCAATATGTCATGCAGTTGGACTGAAAATCAAGCTGCCTTGGACAACGCTCTGATGCTCACATTGTCAGAGTGGAGATAAGCACATAGCAGCATATGGAGATAGTCATATCTGCATGTGCCACATGCATCCCCAGGACCGTCTTAAGGATTTTGGAGGCATAGGCATAGCTGTTGATTGAGGCCTCTACACATGTAGCGACATGATGAAGTGCACCTAAGGGTTCATTTGGCATTTTGCATCACATGTTTAGATTTTGGCCCATCTGTGTTTGCTCCTTCATTTTGGGCCCCTGAATGGTTATGCTGTGCACTGTGGCATGTGTTGCACCTGACTTGTTTCACCACTGGCTGCTGAGTCTTTGGCCCTTTGAAGTTGGAGTTGCAGGGCCTGGTTGCAGTCAGCCCATGCCTTGACACAGTGGTTTTCAATCTTTTTTCATTTGCAGACAATTATAAAATGTTTAATGGAGGTGCAGACCCCTTTGGATGGTAAGTGTGGGTATTCACATACTTTTAATTGATCATAGTCATCTTTCCTGGACCCCTTAGACATAGTGTGAGGACCCCCAGGGGCACGTAGACCACAGGTTGAAAACCACTGCCTTAGGACATGCCTGTATAACTGATAAATGACTTCTGGTACATGGGATGACAGTAGGTAGGTCAGAGGGAACGTGGGGCCCCCAGTGAATTGTGGGGAGGCACCAGAAGACTGAGTTTCATGACCCAGGTGATAGTCTGTGCCCACACTGCAAAGCAGGCAGTTCAAAGCCAGGGTGAAAGGGTTCTGACCTATGCACCCAGGCAGACAAGCAAAACCAGGTGCAAAGCACATATTAAAATGTAATGTATGTGGACAGCAGGAGAGATTTGGCAGCAACCTAAGGAAGAGCCTCACTTCATTCTGCAGTGAAGATGTACCTTGACTTTCCCTATGCCTTAAGAAAGGTGTTTGTGCCTGAAACCTTGCAAAGACCAATTTTTCCAACTATTTAGTTGGTCTAATAAAAGATATCACATTTACCCAAAGAAGCTTGTCTGACAGGGACTATTAGATTTAGTGCAGGCTGTCCCATAATTGGCTAACAGAATTATATTTGAGAAGGCGTGGGGAGATCAAAGGGAACGTAGAAAGGGACAGGGAGGGGATGGAAATGAGATAATGGCAGAGGACAATTAGAGGTGGCAGAATTGGCAGGTGTCATGTTGTGGTAGCAGAGATCTTTTCAGCAAATTCCTTCCACTTGGTGATGGCAAGGGAGATAGATGAGGGAAAGTGCGGGGGTGGGGAGAAGGGGGACCGCATTAAAGCTGGTGTAAGCGTCCTCAGTAAGTGTCTTCAGTGCCTCTGGTAATTCGGGGCCCTCACAAAGGGCTAATCTCATTAAAGGAATACACTGATTGCATACCACCCACAATGGCAGCTGGCCACACCACAAAACCCTTGCTTGCTCCACGCCCTCCCCAGGGTTTGGTGCTTTCTAAGAACTGTACCTTTGATGCACTGCTTAAACATCACTGCCCGTGTCCAAGCCTCAACTAAATGACCCTTTGTTGGCACTTACCTCTTTTTTAGCAGGAAGCACCCATATCTGCTTCTGCCTACTGCAAAAGAAAAAGCTCAAAAGCTGAGTGGGTTATAAAGGACTTCATGTGTCATCACCAGGGCTTCAAAGAATTCTGTTCTGTAATGAGCAAACTGATAAGACATCCTTCTCCACCGAAAATCTGTATTCAGGGTTAAGGCTTGGGGAAATCTCTTCTTGCTTAATCTCTGTTAGCCAAAGTTTTGCTCACACATTATATATTCCCCATGTGTTCTGTGTCTCAGTTTGTCTTTATGATTCGGCAGGGGGCTCGGGAGCTAAAAGACTGGGCCAAATGCATACTCAGTGAAAGATTTTGGCCCACTTTATAAGGGAATTCTTTTGATCCATCTTTTGTCTTTTCCTCCTTTCCTTTCCTTTCCTTTCCTCTTCGTATTATTCTTCGGACTTTGCAGAAAAACAGGTTCCCTGTTTCTAAGGTGGGCTTTTGCTGTGTCTTTGGCCCCTGCAGTTGATCTTGTGTGGGAGAGCTCACAGCTTGGTCCTGTGCAGATATTCATGAAACTGCCAACAGGATTATGCCTTCAGGTGGGGAAAAAACAGCAGGAGTGGATGACACCTCAGGGATAATATTCTATTGTTATGTAAACGTGCCAACTAATAAAATAGGGAGGGAAAGAATGTAAGGAAACCTACAATGCAATGGCCAAGGTGGGGTGCAGCTCAGCTGCACTGACATCAGGTACAGGCCCTGAAAGCCAGGTAACCAGCCCTGGGACTACTATCCCAGTGGAGGGGGGACCCTTCTGATACAGAAATTCATTGCAGATCCTACACCACCAGCTTGTCAGCCACTGAGATAGGGGGCAAAGCCTTGGAAAGGGAAGACAGATTACTGGTCTTTGACTGCTCTTTTGGGACAGTGAAAAGCTGCTCTCATTTACAGTGAGGGACCAGAGAAGCAACAAACTGGGCTTAGATTTTCAGGAGGGCAAAAGCCCCTTCTGGACACATCCAGATGAGCGGAGACTTTCAGTATGCATCACTGCAGACCCATTTATGGTTCTGCATACGTCGCACATGCAGGCATGCCCCACGCCACTAATTTGCAATGCAGGGGGTAGGGAGGATTTTGACCTGGGAAATCCTGGGGTTAAAAAAAAACACGCCTAAAAAAAGTAGGGTACTACACATGGTGGCAGGACATGCCACCCAAAACTGAAGACTGGCTGGCTGCTCCTTGCTTCAGGATTGCCATGGCTGCAGCTCCCAGAGCCCCAAGACCTCAGGTAAGGCTGCTGGAGCCAGCACAGTTGCTGGACCTAGCCTCCCCTACTCCACCCAAGGTAATGTGCCATGCACCAGAGTATGCATGGCATGGGCATTTCTCAGGGATACACTGTTTGTCCTTGGGAAAACATGTTCACACTTGTGGGGACAAACCCTTTAAGTTGTTCTGTGCACTCCACATCTGTGGCCAAGAACACAGGCTGCCAGTTAGGGATCCGCCAGGAAGTAGCAGAGGATCTTTTAGAGCAACATCACAGGCTGTGCAGGCACTGGATGAGCCTTTCACAAAGTCCAAAGAGCACAGAGCCTGTCTGAACACACTCCTTCCACCTCAGAGACGCACAGTAACAGCAAGGTCTTTATTCCAAATTCTTGAGCTCTGCAACTCTGAAGCAGCTTCAGAGTGAAAGACAAAAGAAAGAGAGCAAAAAGGCTGCATGTAGAACCCACATTCAGATGTCCCCAGTTGCACCACATGCTCCTTCCAGTAAGATCAAAGCTGTGGATAGCACTTGGTGCAGATGGCTGAGATGACACTGACTCATTTCCCAAAAGACCCCAAATCAAATCCCCTCTTTGTTCAGTGATGCAGCTTAGATTGGTGATGGCACTTTATGCTGCACAAATGTATTGCATAATTTGTAATAGAAAATTGTCATATTTTAATTCCTTCTTTTAATGGCTTGTTGATACTTATTTATGATGATATTAGATTTCTGTCTCCCCCATCCAAAAGGCTCAGAGTGGTGTACAATAAGTGACAATCAACCAATGGGTTCCCTTCACCTTAAAGTCACCTACACATCTGCTTGATCTTCTTCTCTTTGCTCTGCGCCATGTCCATGTTGCAAGGTAGGGCAGAGTTGCACCTCATAGACTAATTCAGATATGCATAAACTTCCATAAGCAACAACTCACTTCCCGGCATGTCTGTGGAAGGATGCTCTGGAGCAGTGGTTCTCAACCTTTGGTACCTTACGTACCCCCTCCTGATCGATGCAGCAAAAGCAAAACCAGAAGTCCCACTGTGGCACTTCCAGTTTTGCCACCTCAAGCCAAGTCCCACTTTTTCCACTGCAGCCCAGGACAAAGTAGCCTGCACAGGGCCTCCCTCCCTATTCCGCAGCACACTGACACTGGGGAGTGAAAGCCCTGGTGCACCGGATATGGCAGGAGGGGTGGCAGCCAGAACTTCTGGCCCGAGTAGGCAAAGACCAAAATGCAACACCCATGTACCCCCTGCCCATGTCTCGTGTACCTGCAGGGGTATGCATACCATGGGTTGTGAAACAATGCTCTGGAGCACATCCTGGCTATCTGCTCCTAATTGCAGGCACTAGACCTGGATGCAGAAGTGAAGCCAACCTGGAGGCACCCCCCACAGCTGTTCTCAAGACCTCAGTTTCTGGGGTGATTAAGTGTCCCAGATCAACTGTCTTCCTACATGTCTGGGTTTGGAATATGAAAACAGTAAGGTGAGGTATGCTTGAGACTCTCTCTCCCAAATAAGCTGGGGACACGGTGTATACACATTCTTAGAGGAGAAGTCTGAACTCTCACATTAAGTCTCTAGGCAGGGAAGGAGGACCTAATCAATGCAATAGAAAGAAGTGATGCCAGACTCCACTGTGCCACCCCAGCACCAACTTGCTGAAATGACCCACTCACTTGCCTGCATGTGAACACAACTCCAGCCTGGCAAGAACTTACAAAGTCAGGCCTAGGCTAGGGACAGACATTTAAAAAGCCTGAGCTTAAATTGATTCAACCTTGACAGGTTAGTCTAACTTGGCCAAGCTGAACCAGTTTCCAACCATACAGACAATCCCTCTGGATTGAGGAAATTCAGGCACATGCTTGCAATGGCTCAGGCTGGAAGCCAGGGGGTGCTAGAGCAGCCCTTCCTTCCCCTGCAGAGCTAAGCTGATGGGGCTTTGGCCAGGTCTCAGCAAGAGGCTCTGATTAGGGAGAGGTGTAAACCCCCAGCCTGGCTGCAGTCCCAGGCTCAAGGGACAGGTGTGTTGCTAGCCCCCAGCTAGCACTGATGCAAAGCAGGGGGTGTGCAGCGCATGTATCTGTTGATGATACAGAGCTTTTCAATCTTCCTCCCTGCTTCTGTATACTGTCTGCAGCAAACTGACAAGCAAGTAAGCCAGGGGTGAGGGAGCTGATAACAGTATCATCCCTGTCTCAGTGTTTATTGCCCCATTAAGAAAACAGAGGGACATTACCAGCTACCTGTTGATTCTGCCTGTTGATTCAGCATGGACCCAGCATGTGGTCTGCTAGCTAATACACAGACACCTCTGCAAGGCAAAGTGGAGGGGGGAATTCCTGCTTAGCAGAGAGTGGTGAGGGGGAGGGAAGCAAACAGCTCTTAAACAGCTTTTCCAAGGAAGGACATTAAGCTAGCTGTTGAATAGCTCCAAAAAGCCTGTCTGCCTCTGTCGTCTCCCACAACATGGACACTAGCCAGCATGTGGTCTGCTAGCTAATGCTGAGGTGTCTATGAGGGATGAAGGAATGCCTGCTTAGCACAGAGTGGGGAGCGGGGGTGCAAAAGCCAGGCAGAGGCCTGCAGAGACTGCCAAACTCCAAGGAGGCAGCAAAAGGGAGGGGCCAGCCCAGTCAGAGAGCATGCTGGGATATTGATTTACTCTGATTTATCTTAAACCAGCAAGGGGTCTGGGAGAGACATTGCATAAACTGGTGTGAGCCAAATCAGTTAAGTCTGATACTACATTCAACCAAGTTTATCTCAAATAGGTTTCAGCCATTTTCAGACTGGTTTATGTGCACTGAACATTTGTTCTGTTACAGGTTTAAACCAGTTTCTGATCACTTAAACCAGTTTATATGTAATGTCAGTCCCTAGCCCTATAGTCTAAGTTTTATTCCTGCAAAGGAATAGAAATACCTCCAAGCAGCTACACTCCTAGACTCATTGTCAAAGGCACTGGGGGCAACATTTCCATTGCTGCTTCTGCTTGCACTGTACAAGCAATTAGAGCAGTGGCTGTCAACCTTTTTAGACTCAAGGCACGCCTCGGAAAATGCCAGCTCTGAGCTTTCATTTGTTTTTTGACTATAGAAGAAATAACTAGAGCAATTTTTCTGTTGAAAAGAACTCAGAAAGACCACAGCGGGCCAGGATGTTTTCTCACTATGGATTCCTATTTGAAATCTGTAGGTTTACCTTATGAAAGGTATCTGGACACCTAACAGTGCTAATATTAATGTGACCCCCATGGCATCCTTAAAAAGATCTTGTGGCATCCAGTTTAGAATCACTGAAGTAGAGAGATTTCTCCTCTTACACTAGATTTTTGAAGGCAAGAATGGCACCTGTAAATAGGAAATGAATTGGGTGTCTCTCTCCTGTTTTGAAGGCTTCATATATTACCATTGCATTCAGTGTCACCCAGTAGGAAAAAATGGGAAAAATGGACTTTTACTAGGAAAAAATGACATCATGGGCTTTTACTACCACTATTATTTCTTCTGCTGTTTAATTTGCTATTTGTGCATGTAATTAGACAGTCTGTGTAACTGTCTGCATAAATGTATTTGACAGTCTGGCTCTTGGAGTGCCATTGCTATTAGCATAAGACCTAACACTCCCTGAGATGACTAGGGCAGCGATCATCTACCAGAGCTCGTATTACAGGCTGCTGGTACACTCAGAAAGAAAACACTGCATTGGTTTTGTTTAAGTCCCAATCACAGAGGGTTATCTCACAAAAAGGAGGGCATGGATCTTCCTCTGGATTTTGTAGTGAGCACATGTTCTGCCAAATCAGAGGCTATCACAAGTACCAAGTGTTGACCATCACTGGGCCAGCATCACCAATGTTCCAGAAAGAGGTGGGCAGCAGCCAAACACAGAGAAGCCCTGTTTGTGCAGGGAAGTGTGCGGGATTAGCTCTGCTTAAGCGGACATACAGTATGCTTAACTCCACCTTGCTGAGTGACTCTTTGTGCCTCCCAACACAGTATTTGGGTGTTCATTTTTTTCAAACACAGTATGGTCCTGTCCAAAGGAGGTAAACAGCCTCCTTGGACACATTCCTTGCATCTCTGACATTCAGGTTACTGCTCTGGAATGTCACCCAGACAAAGAGCAGCTCTATGCTTATCGTGAGGCAGAGAAGGGGGAATTGTTACTGCTTTACCCCCTGCTGTTCAAGCTCTCCCCCCCCACCGGCCCCACCTCCTCCCAACCCCCCAAGCCTGGGATGGCTCCAGATTTAGGGTGTGAATGATGAGAGCCCACGTAGATGTACTCCAGCACTCTGTAGTGCAGGTACAAAGACGCAGACTGTTTATCCTCATCCAAAAGCCTCATGTCACAGAATCATAAAATCATAGAAGTTGGGTTGAAAGGGACCTTGTAGATCTTCAAGTCTGACCCCCCACCTGGGCAGGAGAAAAACTGGGCTCAAATGACTCCAGCCAGGTAGGCATCAAGCCTCTTCTTAAAGACCCCCAGGGTAGGAGCCAGCACCACTTCCCTTGGAAGT
>NW_017728929.1:5975568-5994111 GCF_001723895.1 Crocodylus porosus | reverse complement strand
TGACTTCCTGCCCTTTGGGCAGGGGGCTGGACTCGATGATCTCCCAAGGTCCCTTCCAGCCCTGATGTCTATGAAATCTATGAAATCTATGAAAACAATGTGTTTGTATGAGTATGGGCATGTACAGGGTGTGGATGAAGAGAGTGCCTCATTAGGGGATTTTCTTGTTCTATTGCAAGTTAATCCTGACAAACGACAAACTATACTTGAGAAATGGTGTTGGGGTTTTGGAACCAATTCCAAAGAAACTGTTCACTATGATTCATGCTTACTCTCGGGTTTATATCAACCGCCCCAAAAAAATACTGAGAATTTCACCACATTTTGCATTCATCTCTTTATTAATCAAGTTTGCACAATTGCAGCAGTCCCAGCACAGAGATTATAGGACTTCTCACATGCTTTCTGTGCTGTGTATGAATAAATACCAATCAGATCCTAAAAGGACTTCCCCTACCAGAAACTGAAGGTTTTGGTCAGCTTAACAGGGTGCAGAGCAAAATGGTGACATGGACAGGCCTCAGAACAGGTTACATGTGGGAGGAAACAGAGCTTAGCAGTGGAAACAGTGCTTTCTGCTGAATGGTAATATCTCTCCAGCCCCATTTGCACCTTCTCCTTTACAGCTGCAATGATGACAATCGTTAATAATAAATTTCTAATAAAAATGTGTATTAAAAAGGGTTTTAATTAGGCCTGTGTGAGTCAGCAGCGATCTGATCCAGCTTCCGATCCAGCCACTTTGGATGGCTACGATCCAATCCAGAGCTCCAGACCGGGTTTCCACCTCGATCCAGCTGAAGTGGCCCCAAAGATTCAGAGCCACCTCACAGATCTGGCCATAGGGTGTAGTGGGAAAATCAATGAAATATTTATAACTTTGTTGTTTTTTTGTCCAATCTGGATGAAACTTGCAGGAACAGTAGACTCTGCTGAGAGCATGAAACTTAACAAGTTTCAAGAAGATCGGTGCAGAGGTTTGGGGGGAACTGTATCCCAAATTCATGAAAGCAAAACTCATGTCATGGTTGTGTGTCACACCACAGGGGGTGAAAACTGCAGGAGAGGTGGCCCCTGGTGAGGCCAAAGAGCCTGCCAAGTTTCAAGAAGATCGGTGTAGGGGTTTGGGGGGAACTGTACCCCAAATTCTTGAAAGCAAAACTCCTGTCACGTCTATGTGTTACACCACAGAGGGGTCAAAACTGCAGGGCTAGTAGCTCTTGCTGAGGCCACAAAGCCTGCCATGTTTCAAGAAGATCGGTGCAGGGGTTTGGGGGGAACTGCTCCTCAAGGTGTGGACAAACAAAACTCGTGACATAGGTGACACTGTAGGTGTTAAGGCACAGCGGGGTGACAGCTGCAGGGATGGTAGCCCCTGCTGAGGTCATGACACCTGCCATCTGTAGAGGAGATTGGTGCAGGGGGAGTCTGGGGCCCTGCACCTCCTCGCTGCTGACAGGCAAAACTTGAGACATGGGTGCTTGTGGGACTGACTGTGTCTGTCTTGGGGCAGTTGATTGTCTGTATTGATTCTTTCCTCTCCTTAGCCTGGTTTTGTAGGTGTTAACTGATGGCAATTAACTGGCTACATTAGCTAGGTCCTGTGTATTGAGCTGGTCCCTGAGTGAATCCTGATTGATTGGTAACTGGTAAAACAGTAGCTTGGCAGCCAGGCCTGCAGTAGTGTCTCCCAGCCCCACAACAGAGACAGTCAGTCCCAAAAGCACCCACGGCATGAGTTTTGTCTGTCAGCAGCTAGGGGTGCAGGGCCCCAGAACCCCCCTGCACCGATCTCCTTCACAGCTAGCAGGCGTCATGGCCTCAGCAGGGGCCACCACCCCTGCAGCTGTCACCCCGCTGCACCTTAACACACAGTGTCACCCATGGCACAAGTTTTGCTTGTCCACAGCTTGAGGGGCAGTTCCCCCCAAGCCCCTGCACCGATCTGCTTAATTGTGGCCTCAGTAAGATCTATCAGCTCTGCAGTTTTGATGCCCCTGTGTTGTAACACATAGACATGACAGGAGTTTTGCTTACAAGAATTTGGGGTGCAGTTCCCCCCAAACCCCTACACCGATCAACTTGAAAATTGTCAGGCTTCATGCTCTCTACAGAGTCTACCACTCCTGAAAATATCATCCAAATTGAACAAAAAACAACAAAGTTATAGATATGTTATTGTTTCCCCATTATATCCTATGGCTGGATCTCCGAGGGGGCTTCAGCGCTCTTTGGGAAGCCAAATGAGGCGGCACTTCGACCCAGACATGCTGCTTTGGACCCTGAAGTGTCCGAAGCTTCTCTGGATCTGAAGCTCTGTCCAAAGCCTCACACAGCCCTAGTTTTAATATTCCCACCCTGGACTGGCAGGTGCTCAGGCACAAGAGTGATGATGAGGACAACAGAAAAGCACAGATGTATAGATACTGTGAAGCGAGATCAGAAATCTGACAGAGGAGTAACACTGACTTAGGGGCAAGGCTTTTGCCATAACACCAGGGCAGAAGGTGAGGTCCCAGGATGCCAGCAGCAGTGCATGTGAGGAGGAGGCAAGAAGGGAAATGTGACCCTTGGAGGTGGATCATCTGTCAGTCTGGCTTTGGCCAATAGGGGTAAAAGCACAGAAGTTGATCAGATTGATAATGACCTCCTGTAACATGTCTTGTTTTCAGATACAGAGGAAGCATGTCCAGCATTCACAGGTCTCAGTATAAGCAGTGCTTTGACAGGAACAGACCTGAAGGTGAAACTACTGCTGTACACAAGGCAGAACCAGCACTGTGCTGAAACCCTCAGTACAGTGGCCTCCAACTATCTAAATGTGACCAAGAAATCCATCTTCATTATCCATGGATACAGACCCACAGGCTCTCCTCCAGTATGGATCCAGGATACAATAAAGCTTTTACTTTCTATTGAAGATGTCAACATAATTATTGTAGACTGGAATCGGGGAGCCACAACTCTCATATACCATAATGCTTTTAGAAAAACCAGGAAGGTCGCTGAATTCTTGAAGAAGCATATTGACCGAATGTTGGTAAGAGAGATGTTTACAGTAACTGCGTACTAAATAAAACGTATTATGAGAAGGAAAGGTATAAATACATCAGATTCTTTGGGACAGCAAATTCTTTTTAAAGGGGATAGAGTAACTATTGTAAGAGAAAAATGTGATGTACCAAATTCTTTACTTTGGTTACACATAATAATGAATTAGTGCCCAGGGAAATTGGCCAAAGAGTTCCCCTATCAGGTCCATGCTCGAGATGGGGATTAAGTTTGAAGCACCTCTTCAGTGGGATAAATGGAGTGGGTAAAAGGGCAGCTCTTGCAGTGAGCATTGTGTATCCAAGAGTTCTGGCATTTGCTTTGATAAAAAGTAGATGACTGTGGGAGGTGGGGGTAAAAATAGGGAGGTGTGTTAACATTCATTAAACTTAAACCTGGCCAGCAGCTGGTTCCTGCCTCTGATATTTCTTATGTTCTTAGTATTTCTGTAACCAATGATCACAGCATTTTTAAATTGCAGGCAGAAGGAGCATCACTTGACTCTATCTATATGATAGGAATTAGCCTCGGTGCACATATCTCTGGGTTTGTGGGACAGATGTATAATGGTAGACTTGGGAGAATCACAGGTAAGCCCTTTTCCCAGTCATTGTTCTTGTCTTTGGTAAGTCACTTCATCTCTCTGCCTCAGCTGGTGCTCATGTTGAATACAGAGAACATTGTAAATGGTATGATATTACAGGGGTGCCATAAGAACTATTTTGCATTTCAGCACTTGACCCAGCAGGACCCCTGTTCCGTGGGAAACCCCATAGCGAGAGGTTAGATCCTTCAGACGCCCAGTTTGTGGATGTCATCCATTCCGACATTGATGGTAATGATGTTTTCTTTCTTCCTTGTCTGCTTCTCACTAGATGGGAACTTAGAAATGAACCAGGAGTGTAGGAATAAGCAGGTGTGGCAATCCAGAGGCTCTTCTCCCAGCCTCACACCAGTTGGAGCACATCCCATACCTACCTGTGTTCACATCTTCAGCCTAGCCATTGGCCCCCCCGACCTTGCTACCACATTTCTTTCCGTCCATGAGCTCTCGAAGGCTCAGCTTCCCCGACTCCAGCAGCTTCATCTTTTTGAGAGCACTAGGACCTCATCATCTGTGCACACTCCCACTATGCACACTTCCTCACTTCAGCATCCCATTCAGAGTCCACTTCTTTGCAGGGGATTGTGCCCTTCTCCCTCAGCCTCCCTGGTGTGTGCATGGAAGGGACCATCCACTCATGGATCTTTTGTGGCCTAGCGGGGTGGGACCAGTTTTGTTTGTGGCACCTCACCAGATGACACAGGGGATGCTCTGGGAGTCCAGGCTCTGCGTTTGAGTAAGGCATGGGGAGAGGCAAGGCCAAGGACCCAACAGGTAGCTTGTCCATTTGGTGCCTTCAACAGTTATTTGCCCCAGTGATGTATAAACAGAACAAAGAAGCTAAATCTCTCAGACAACCAAGCACCCTAAAGCTAAAGGAAGCTGTGTTAGTTGTTCCAGATTCTTCATTTTAAATTTCCCTTTTTCTGTGATTCATGATTTGGTGGGGGAGAGGAGAAAAAAAAAAGTATTTTCTTTTATTAGGACTAGGTTACAGAGAAGCCTTAGGACACATAGACTTCTATCCCAATGGAGGAACTGACCAACCCGGCTGTCCGCAAACAATATTTTCAGGTAATTAAATCTACTTTGCACTGTGGAAGCTATAAAAAAATACATTGAATAATCATCCCAATAAGCCTGGGCCGCTTAGTGTTGTTGTCATAGTTGTTGTATAAACTTATTTTTAAATGATCATTTTAAGTCCCCAGAACACTCTGAGGTCTCTAGTAACCCCTATATTTTGTGGTAAGTAGTAAAGTGTTTGCAGTGTAGATTGTCAGTTGACCTGGTTACCCATTGAAATCAGAACCATATGTGCTCCATAAAGCATGGAAACATGTAAGGAGTGTTTTCCAAGCTATTGCATTACAGGATGAAGTTTATCAAGTTTCCACTACAACCAAGGGCAGATCTTTGGCCACAGCAAGTTCACGCTCTCTTCCAACCTGGGGTGGGGTATTTTTTCAAAGGAAGTCCACACTATATTTGACTTTGCTCTGATTTCCCCCATCTTCCCTCTTCCCCTGGGCTGCTCTGAGCCTGGTGTCAGTGAAGTCTCCTGTGGTTTGCTTACTTTGATGCACTGATTAGACTGTGGCCCAATCCCTGTACTTTAGCAGGAACACCCATCCCCCAAGCAACAGACCTGAAGTTATGTGGTCCACATGCATTGCTTGCCAGCATCTGCTACAAATCACTGGTCAATGTTTGACATGACCCCATTTAAATGCCTTGCATTAAGACTGGGCAGCAATTCTATCCTGGCTGCAATCATACAGCTTTGCTGTAGCACTAACACTGCTGGCAGGCAGCACTGGGATTTCTAACAGAAGTGTAAGTAGGAATCGTGGTGCTTGGGGAGAAGGGTATTTTGTCAGAGAGCTGGGGGCGGTAATGGGATGTGCTATCATACTGCAGCAGCATGGGCTCCCCTGGCACTCCCCCTCTAAACTGATGCCTAGGGCTAGTGCCCCACATGCCCAGCCTTAGTTACGCAACTCATTTCTAATGATTTTTTCTCCTTGTGCAATCGAGGATCACAATATTTCAAATGTGACCATCAGAGATCTGTTTTCCTGTTCCTGTCATCCTTGAAAAAGAGCTGCAACATCACTGCCTACCCATGCAAGTCGTACAGAGATTACAAGAACGGCAAATGTACCAGTTGCAACATTTTCCAGCCTCTGCCATGCCCAGTACTGGGTAAGAAAGATGCAGCACCCATTGTGGATAGAAGTGTTTTTAGGTGATGATTTTTTTGAGAATCACACCTCTCTCAGTCACCTGTCCTACTTTCACCTATGTTTTTTTTCCTGTGGAAACTCTTACAAACAGAATGGAGACTACTGCTTAAGGACCCAAAGCTTTGCAAACTCACCTACAGAAAACTGTCTTTGCTTCTTTCTTGCTTTTTATAAACACTTGGTGGTGAGATGACACCTTTCCCCTTTCAGCCAGAGCAGTTAAGTTCCTAGCTTACATTGCAAATGAAAATGGATGTGGTGATTTCACTCAGTCTCTGCACATCTGCATCAAGACTTTCATAGGAAGTCTGCATTCATGGTGAGCCTAGGACTGGAAAGGCCAAATCAAAGACTTGCTTGAGGACTTTAAACTCAAATAGGGGAGGAAGCAGCAGTGTAGAAATGGAGTGTATCAGCAGAACAATATGGGGAATTAAGGGCATGACACAGTTTCAGGCTGAGCCTTCAAAACCTGCTCAGCAGCCTGTACTTCCATCTATCTGGTGAGATGCTCTGCATTTCAGAAATTACTTATCAAGGTGTCCAAATACAGATTTAAGAGCATAACTGTAGACTTCCTCAAATGAAATCTAAGCCATTAAAATATTCTCTTGAGCTCCCAGAAGTCAACTTTCAATGTGTGTGCAGGGGGCGGTATATTATTCCAAAGAAAAAAGAAGGGTCTTAAAAATATGGGATAGACCAGAACAGGCACCATTAAATTGCCTTCCTCTGGACACTGCCACCTGTGCCTTGGTTCACTCACGTGAATAAGACTAAAAGTGTGTGGTAACTGTGCAGATTGTTGGGATCAGCTTGATCTGCAGTATATTTGATCAGTAACTAATTTAAATATTCTCCTTGTGTCTGAAAAGTAATATAGTATAAATCAAATGCAACCTGTCTTTTCCATAGCCGCTCTAGTAACCTTTTATTATATTTTTACCCTCTGTTCTCTAGGATACTATGCTTATGAATGGAAAAGCCATTTAACGCAAAAGGATCCTCCAGTGACTAAAGCCTTTTTTGATACAGCTGACAAAGAACCGTTTTGCAGTGAGTGATTCACATTTCTGGACAGACACACTGAGGACTGTCCCTTTCTGCAACAGCACAAACACAAACCGTTCAGGACAGGTGGTTAGCCAGCAGGGACATCCCACAACAAGTTACACACACACAGGCCATCTGGCCACAGAAAATGCATTTGTATTGCTCCAAAATGGCACAATTGAAAGAACAGGAACCTTTTACAGACCAGTTAAGCAGGGGTGTGCTGGAACAGACTTGTCCTTTTAGAAGATTTGGTGGTGATAAATTAAAAAAAGCTTAGGAAAAAGAGCAGTAACTGTCCCAGAGTCCAGTTTTGTTCCCATTGTAGCAGTGGCATGACTTCCTTGGGTTAGTTGAGACTTTGACTCTTAAAAGTGACCTGAAAGAAAAAATAGGCTTCTGTCCTTTTTTGGTGCTTAACGAAGGAGAACAGAACTAAGGGAAGTGAGAGATACATGAATGTGCCGAAGGATCACATGAGAATCTAAAGTTACTTTTTTGTTGAATCTGTTGATGGGAATTCATGTATAGCTTTGCTTTATGTTCACTATATATTCTGGGCTTGCCAGCCTGCTAGCATTCTTTCCCTCACTTGTGCCTGGAGTCATGTACTTCTGAATGCCCTTGGACAAGCATAACAGGTGGCGTTCAGGACTTTTTCCCAAAACCTTTGTTTGTTATCGCTCTGCTTTATTTTATTTTTTAATTTTTCCCACTGGGCAGCAGTATACACAGAAAGGAAAGGAAAGCAAAGAGCAGAACAGACTCCAATCACACTGTTTCAAGCTCTTGGTCTGGTTGAATCCCATCACTAATTAGTGCGCTACCTCTGGAAGGATTTGTCATACCCTGCTCTTTGGTCAGAGTTTATAGCAAGCATCACAAATGCAGGCACCAGCCTGATTTTTCACCTCTCTGTGCAGGTTGCCAGTAAAGTCCCTCTGCACAGCACAGTTCAGGAAAGTAGCATGTGCAGAGGGATTTTACAGTAGCATGTGCAGATGGATCATCTAACCCTCATCTAACCATACTCTTTCTTTGTTTACCTCACAGTTTATCATTACTTTGTGGATGTCACTACCTGGAACCAAAATATGAGGAGAGGTTCCCTCACAATTAAATTGACTGACCAAGCTGGAAACACAACAAAATCCAGAATCAACCAGTAAGTCATATTGGTGTCACAAGCAAGTCATTTAGACCAACCAGAACATGATTTTGGGAAGAAGATAGTACAGGGAGTTCTGTGTCAAGGGTCACTATGCTTACACCTTGCAAGACCAAACCCAACTTGTCATAAATTAGCATAACACTATGTGATTTCCATAGACTGCACCAAGTTACACCAGTCTTCGCTCTAGCCCTTAGGACGTAGCATCAGAAAAACATGCCACTTATTTTCAAGAGTGAAATGGTCATTTGTGCATATGTGGTCATGCAAATCGGTATAATTCATCAAATCAGGCTGCAGCCAAATGTTTCCTGCCAGACAAGTTTTTCAGGTACTCTTCAGTGACAATGGAGTGGTATTTCTAGCTGCATGTTCTTAGTCACTTGCATAGTCACTTAGTCACACACTGTCTATGCCAGTTACTTGCTTATCTGCAACCCTCTGATGTTACACAATACATACAGAACAGGCTCCCAAGCCCATAATAACCACCCCCAGTCAACAGGCACACAGACAAATATGCAATCCAGGGCCAGCCAAAGAGTGTGTGTAGGCAAGCCTGATGGCTTACGGGAGCCACTCAAGGGAGCAGGTCAGGATGAGTGTGGCCCCATGTGGGGCAGCAAGTAAGGGGCCCAGTGGGTGGGTTGAGTGCTAGAGGCCCGGTGAGAGTGGGTGATGTGAATGAGGCCTGTTGTGGGGAATAAAAGGATGAATGTGTGCGGCCTGTCAAGGGGCTGAGTATGGCCCAGTCTTGAGCTACAGCAATGTAAGGATGCCATCTATGAGGCATGGGACATGATAAGGGAAGGTCGGAGTCATGTGAAAACCCCTGGGCATTGGGATGGGCAGCCTCCTGCACAGATTATAACCATTCTCTTAACAACAAGGCATGGCAGGAGAGACTGGGCAGACTGCCCTAGACAGGCAGGCAGGCCAGTACCGTAACTGGGCCTGGGAGATTGTCCCCCATCACACGGACTTAAAAACTTCCAAGGATGGAGAGTCCACATCCTCTCTGGGTAACCTGTTCCCATGTTTTATTACACCCCTAGTGAGAAAATTTTCCTAATATCTTACCTAAACTTCTCTTGATGCAACTTGAGACCATTGCTCCTTGTTCTGTCTTTGCTCACCTGTGCAGTATCATAGCATAAGTTTTTTTTGTGTATGTTGATTGTGCACATACCAGGGGAGCTTCCTGCAACATCTCAGTATAAAATGAGCTATGCTGGCAAAAATCACTGGGACAAATCCATCCCTTATGAAATCCCATTGGCTTTAATGTTATGCTGTAATATAACTTTGTCAAATCTGCTGTTCCATAGAGGCCTGTATTGTGGCTAGCTAAAACCACTATGAGAAACTGGTTTAAGACACCTCAGCATCTTAACTCCTAATCTTCCATTTTATAGCTCTAAATCAGAAATCTACTGTATTTTAATATAGGATTTTGTATGTCATCATTTAGTATGAATGGATGATTAAATGTATAGGTCCATGTGGGAAGCAGGGATTAGTCTAGCAGTTTGAGTTTAGGATCAAGACAGAATTGGAGCTAGGAATATCATTTGAGGTCAATGGTGCTAGTATTTTCTGAGCTGCACTAACAAGTTTTCAGTCCACAGCAGTAGAATGGAAGTGATCTCCCAAGATTTGTACCATCTTGAATGACAACAGTCTCACAGACAACCATTCTCATATGATTTTACTCACACCTGAAAGAAATGAGAAATTAATTCCTTATGGCTTCTGGAAGTGCCTAGGTACACAAATAATCAGGGTGTATTTAGTTCTAGATATCTGAATTCAAACCCAACCCGCTGAAAAACAGAAGCAAATCAAAGGTTTTGGTTCTTTCCCACAATCACTGCTTTTAATGTTACACTGAATCTACTCAGCATGCCATTTTCTTTTTAGTTAGTGTATCATACATTGTTTGTTTTCTTTTTAGTGAAGCTGCAGTTTTTCAACAACACAGACAAACTATTTTGCTAACTGGATTTGACCGGGATTTGGATGAAGTACAAAGAATGTCCTTGACATTTTCCACAGGGAGTGTAGTAGGCCCAAAGTACAAACTCAGGATTCTCCAAATGAGGTTATGGTCAATTTCAAATCCGGAAAGGTAAGTAGAGAATTATTAACAATCTCCACTTACAAATCAGACACTTGTAAATGTTTAATGTGCATTACTGACCTGCCTGAGGACATTTGTGTGTAATTTCTATATGTATATGTGTATTAGGTCATTCTACCAAGTACAAAAGGCCTTGTATTTGTGTTCGATCAACCCTGGGCTCTCCCAATGATTCTTATAAAACCAGTCTTGATGTTTCCTGGTAGAGAATCCACCCATTTCTTCATAGGCAACGCGTAGGGGAGGCATGGGGGGGATGTGGCCCCCCCCTAAAATTGGCCACTGCTGATGTCTGCATTGCCGCCTGTAGGCAGTCAGCACTCGCCACCCCCACCCCGTCGCTGCCGATACCACTGTGGCCACCTGTGGATGGTACCCACTCAGCCTGCCCTCGCCACCAACATCACTGCAGCCGCTTGCAGGAGGTCCCTGCTTGGCCCGCCTTCACGACCAGCACTGCCACAGCCACCTGAGGGCAGTCCCACCCACTGCCAACACACCTCTGCTGCTGACACTGCTGCCTGCAGGCAGTTTCCATGCCCCACCCAGCCTCAGGAGGCATGCATCATTCATGCATCCCTTTGCAGGCGCTGGTGACAGTGGACTTGAGGACCTACAAGCACTGCCAACATTCTCCTATTGTTGTTGATTGGAAATCCCCATTTTTTCATTGAGGAACTGGTGGAAGAGGTCTCACTTGATTGGGTCCTTGAGTACTTTGACATAGATCTTCCATCACCATTGCTTCTGCTGCAACCATTATTTGGGAGCCAATTTGAATGACATAAATGAGCAGATGAGTCAGTGATTGATCCAGCAATCATCAGCTCCTAGTATAGCTCAGGTGATGTGGACATCTTTGCAATCCCACTGACACTGACATACTCAATCAAGTGCCAATGATTGGATTGCGTGTGTTGCCATGATGTCTTGGGCCTGTTTTTCAGGCAGAACAGGGTGTCAGTGATGGCATGAAGGACACATGCTCTCAGTGGCTGGGGAGGCACAGCTGCATTGGCAGCAGCAGGACTCTGGTGGTGGTAAGTGTGGAGCTCCCGCAGATGCTGCCAGACTGCCTGCAGACACTGCTGGACTGCCCGCAGATGCTGCCAGCCACCAAGTGTCTGCGGTGTCTTTTTGTAGGGGTGCACTGCGATGCTCAGGGAATCCACATGCACCCCCTAGGCATTGGCCCTGATTGACGGTGAGTCTGTGTTCTGTGCATTTGGTCAAAAGGAGGATACTGCTGGAGTTGGCATTTCCCACTCCTTCCTTGCCAATGGTTCCATTCCAGAGGTTTGAGTCTCTTCTGGCTCTGGTGTTGAAATTGCTAAGAAGTATAAGTCTGTCTTTCTCTGGAATACCAGAAAGGATTTGGTCAAGGTTGGCATAGAATTCCTCCCTGGTTTTGGCAGCGGCGTCAAGAGTCGGGGCAGATGTGCTGATGATAGTGGTGTTTTGGCTCCTTGACTGTTTAAGATGGAGAATCATGAAGTGCCCATTAATTCTGATAGGGAACTCATTGGGTTGGTTTATGAGTTCATTCTTGATGGCAAAAACCAACTCTGTGAAGCCACCATTCTCCTTCCTGTTTAACCTTTCACAAGAAGGTATAGCCACCTCCTTGTTCTTTGAGCTACCCATCTCTCGGTTCCCAAGTCTCGCTCAATGTTGTGTCATCTGAGTTCTCAAGCCACAATTGTAGTACAGTGCTCTGGGTGTTCACTATTAATAGGGACCTACCAAATTCATGGTGGAAGTGAACTGCACGGCAGCTCCTTTAATCTTGCAGGTTCTCCTATACACTTCCTCCTATGGATTGGCAGAGGGGCTGTGCCACTTGCTTCTGATCAGCAGAGAAGCGAAAACTGTGGTTTTAAATATAGTCTCGTTTTTGCCTCCTAGCCAGTCAGCAGCAAACAACAGGGCCACTGGGGCCGCTCAGCTAATCAGCAACATGGTGGGGTGTGCAGGGCAACCTGCATGATTAAAGCAGTTGCTGCACAGCCCACTTCCACCATTAATTCAGTAGGTCCCTAACTGTTAGGATTGTCCATGAGTCTCCTAATGTTCTAGGTCCCAAAACTGATTGTGTGTCTTTGTTGATTTTGACTACAGTAAAGGTAATCTCACTAGATGCAGTTACTCAGTCAAGAAAAAGGTAGGCAATCTAAGTTTAGGGCACCTTTTCTAGCCCCCTCCTCATGTGGGGTGAGCAAAGTGGATCCGGAAGAAGGGTGCTTTGGCCGAATCACACTCTTGGCTCCAAGTACTAGACAACTTTCTTGTAACTGCCGCCTTCATACCAGTTCATGAATAGGAGCTTCCAGACTTCACAATTCTGCTTCTGTCATCATCAGCTGGTCACCAAAGGACTTGAAAAATGTGCTGGAAAAGCCGTTTCCATGGAGAATTTCTTTTACTGTGGAGAACCTGCTCCCACAAGGTTCTTGACAGAACAGGACCTTCGTCCAATGGCAAGGAGACCAAGACAACTGGCGATCTCGTTCTGCTGCAGCCGCCTTCCACCTTCACAACTGCTGAGATTCTGACATCTGCTGCTCTGCTGTTGAGGACTTGTAGACCCATGGCTGCAGGGCTGGGCAGGCTTATTATAATGGTGATCTGAACTTGCTATGTCATGGCACCATCAAAGGACATATGTGGCTTTTCAGGAGGGAAAGAATTGCCATCTACTGTCTCCACCTCATCCTGGTGGTGTTATCAACTCCATCAACTCCAAGCAAAAGAAACTGAATCTCCAACAAGCCAAGGCAGAAGTCTAAAGGAGGACCCATGATATGAAGAACAGATCATGGGAAGACAAGGCAAAGGAGATTCAACATCTTGCTGACATCCACAATATGTGATTTTTTTTTTTCAGTGCCATCAAAGTCCGACTCCAGACTAGTGTGCTACCATAGAGGACAGTTTGATTGTCCTCTATCCTCTTTTGATACAAAACCGGACACCTTTTTGTCCTCTACTTTTTACAATGAGAAAAAAAGGTGTCCAGTTTCATATCAATAGAGGACAGAGTAGCAGAAAACTGGAATGTCCTCTGTTATGGCCACTCTACTCCAGACTCCCGAAGCAAGTTTTATTCACTCAGCTCAGTCAAGGCATGTGCTCAAGAGGAGGGCAGAGAAAGTGCTTCAAGGATGTCCTCCAGACAAACTTGAAAAAATTTATCATCAGTATCATCTCATGGGAGACTATCACCTGGGATCGCCCCAAGAGGAGGAAGAGTCTGCTGCAAGGATCTCAGTACTTTGGAACCTTTTGATGACAACAGGAGATGGAAAAATGGGAGTGGCAGAAACAGTAAGTCATGGACCGAACTAAAAACCCAGAGCCACCCACCCCAAATGGAAACATACTCAAGCTGCAACAGAGTCTGACCCTGGATTGGCCTCATAAGCCATTTTTGGAACCACATATAAGATAATCATCCTCATTTGAGGGATTGCCAATGATGATGATGATTTATATAAGGCCAAATTCTGCTTTTAAAGACATTTACTCCCCACTGTTCACTTTGAATTTTTCATCCACATCTGGAGAGAGAATTTGGTTTAATGTCTTTAAGTAATTTGGGGTTTCAGCTTACAATCTTTACTCAGGCAGAACCCTCCAATCATCGGGTCCAGCCCTCCCTGTTCTAAGCAGGAAAGACTGCTGGGGTCAAATAACCCCAGCAAGGTATGCGTCCAGTATTCTTTTGAAGATCTCCAGGGTAAGTGCCTGCACCACCCCTGCTGGGAGTCTATTCACTGTGAAGAAGTTTTTCCTTACATCTAGTCTGAAACCTTCTTCTAGGACTTTATGACCATTGCCCCTGGTTTTCCCCTGGGGCGCTTTGGTAAATGGTCGTTTGCCTAGCTCCTGATGCTCTTCCCTGATATATTTGTAAGCTGTCACCAAATCCCACTGAAGTCTTCTCTTTTCTAAGCTGAACAGTCCCATATCTGTCAGCCTTTCCTCATATGGCTTGCTCTTCAAGCCTCTAATCATATGAGTGGCTCTTCTCATTTATTACCAAAGAATCCCAAAGCAAACCAAAAAAGCCCTCTTATTATTTTGCCTCCAGAGGAAGTTCTGCTTTTTATACCAGAGTTGCAAAAACAAATCCAACTCACATAAATACAAGAGTCCAACATATGTACATGAGCAGCCATTAAAAAGCCAAGCTTCCCAACAGTGGCCACCTACTTTCTGCAGACATCTTGTCTTCCAAATAAAGGGGTGTGGAGATAGGGAAGGGGCTCCCTCAGACACCAGTGAGTGGTAGGCAGCTGGTAGCTATTGCTGACCGTGGAACAGTAACCCCAGTCCACACAGCATGAATGAATATATCTGCTGCTCCATTCTGTCCCGCTGACTTATGTCTCCTCCTTGGCCAGTCCCTTGTGCCACACGTTCTGGGATAGTGTTTCTCAACCCATGGGTCGTGACCCAACAGTGTGTCGCAAGAATATATGAAAAGGTCATGATTCATAGACCGATAGATTGTGAGGCCAGAAGGGACCTCAGAAGATCATCAGGTCCAGCACCCTGCACCGAGCAGGAAAGATAACTGGGGGTCAGGTGTCCCCAGCAAGATGACTGTCTAGTCTCCTCTTCAAGATTTCCGGGGTAGGTGATTGCACCACCTCTGGAGGGACAAACATAAAAAATGGATCAAACTTGAAAAATGGATTCTCCTTTAAAAGAGAGAAATGTGGGAAACTCTGGCTTTTCCCTAGCAGGCTGCCAGAGCTCCAGCCTGCAAGGGGCTGCTTGGGGCCACCCATGCCCTACACATACCCCCCAACCCCACACACTGTGGGGGGGGTGGCCTGGGGAAAGGGGCAGTGGGTCAGGAGTGAGGGGCACCAGGTTGGGACTAGCCATCGGTGTTTACAAATGGGTCTTGGTGCAAAATATTTTGAGAACCACTGTTGGGGGACAACACTGCTTGAGTCAATCTTGACTTCTGAGCTGAATGTTCCACATGTTCTTTGACCTCCTCTCTTTAGCGTCTGAAAGGATTTCTTCTCTGTGCAAAATTACTGAGGGAAAAGGCCTTGACTCATCCAGTCTTATTGAAAATAAGGTGAATGTGCAACAGAGAGAAAACAGTAGTAAAATAAAAGGAATAATTCACACCATCCATTTTCCTTGTAATTTCAGTCAAATCTGGCACTCTTTTATGAATTACAGAACCATGGAAGGAATCTGAATTTCCAGCAAGCCAGCTCCCTTCTGTCCACCTTTGTTACTTATGACTCCCTAGCCTGTTTTTCTCAGATCTCCACTATCTCTTGATCCATTTTTCCAGCTTCTGGTCAGCCCTTTGATATACCTTGTTTACCATTAGTCCGGAGACCCTTCATCATTATCTCCTGCTACCTGTGAGATAACTCTTTAGAGCTTTCCTTCCCTGAGACTTAACTCAACAAAAGTAAGTGTTAGTATGCTGCTATCACTTCCTTGTAAAATCAGGGCAGAGGGGTTTCATTCTCGCAGAACCGCACCCAAAACATCTGGTTTAAATCTTCCCG
This sequence comes from Crocodylus porosus, assembly GCF_001723895.1. Taxonomy (NCBI): domain Eukaryota; kingdom Metazoa; phylum Chordata; order Crocodylia; family Crocodylidae; genus Crocodylus; species Crocodylus porosus. The sequence goes on along the minus strand of NW_017728929.1, from coordinate 5,978,303 downwards.
TTTCCCACAACACTGGAACCCAACCCAGGGCTGTTTTCCTTTTCTTCTAAACTTGCTATAGCAAACTCATGCTACACAAATTCCTAATATGATGTATGATCTTACCACATAGTTGAGGCCTTATATAGAATGCTCATAGGATCTTGTGTTCTCTTTATGTAGACCCCAGCTGTGCAGATACGACCTGGTCTTGATGGAAAATGTTGAAATCATCTTCAAACCTATTCCGTGTGAAAGCAGGCCAACATGAAGTAAAGCAGCTTTGGGGGAAAAGTAATCTTATATTGAAAACTGTGCACATCCCAGATGGCAGGAAAATGGCAGGAAAAGATTAGTTGTTTTTTTGGAAGGTGTCTTGGACTCTAACTGTCTCCTATACATGTCTAGCTACAGCACACAGTTCACTTTCTCTCCTGTCCATGTAGCAGTATGCAGATGCATTTCTAGTGGTATCATAGAATTAATAACACCTTATGCCCAAACATCTTCCAGACATAAGTCACGGAAGGAGAAGCCACAGATGTTGCAGGAGACCACTGTATTCAGTTTCCAAACCAGCTATCTTCATTTTGACTGACAATCAATTACTTCTAAAACACTGCTTTTTTAATTATTTATTCTGTGGTTTGATTCTTAATAATGCTTTGCCTCAGGGGCATGCATGGGATGTGTGATTCTTGGAGGCTGATTACAAAAGGTACAGGTTATTTCAGAAGGAAACGACTGATTTTTGTGAGTGTCAGAATAGGATTCTCCTTTCACAAATTTGCCAAGCAGGCCTAGGAAAGCTGAAAAACAAAGCTAAGAATGCCACACCTGGCACAGGTTGTTACTTCATTTATGTCGCATCCCTTTCATCAGAGCTACTGAAGAAGGATTCAGCATTACATGTACCAATCATTGCTTCTGTTCTGCTGGGAACAACTTAAGAAATTAAATGCTCCATTGTGCACAATGCAAGTTTTGAAGTGTGCCGTTTGGGTTGCTGTGTCAGTCATTTACAGGAAAACACAATCTTCAACACAGGGAAATCAAACTAGAGACCACCAGCATCACAAACTGGAAGCCTCATGCATCCAGGAGACCTTCCCACCCACACAAGGCTGAGGAATTATATTCTGTGGCTCACAGCAGGGCTCAGGGGCTGTGGATTGGGAGTGAGGGGCAATGGCATGGGCAGGGCATCAGCATATCAGGGCTGTTCATTGCCACAGAGCAGTAGGAGGCTGGGACAGCTGCAGCTGGACCCACGTCTTGGTTAGTGAAGGGGGCAGGAGGATCTCTGATTTTCCATGATAAAAAAAACCAAAATCAAATGCCAAAATTTGTAAGTATTTAGAATGTATTTTATTATAGTGATTGAGGCCCTGGCAGGCTTCCAAATTGCTTTAAAATTGTAACTATTTCAATAAAACATTGTGTTCAACTGATATCTATATCTATAGTGACATTTCATTTTCATTGTGGAAAACACAGATTTTAAGTTTTTAATCAGAGAATTTGCATTTTATCAGAGAATTTGCAATTTTTAAACAGAGAAAATCAGGATCCCTGCTCATAACTTTTGCCACCATGCTAGGTTTTCAAAGGAAACCAAAAAAAGCACTTTTTTGGATGCAGAATCCTAACAAAACTTAAACCCTCTCTCTCAACCCGTGCAGCTCTTTCAGAAAAAAAAACAGGAACATGGACACAAGGCAGTCTATTTTGAACAGCTGCACCACTTCTGTAGACATTTCCCATAGAAATTCAGCTTCAGGCCAGCCCCAGTATACAACACTTCAGAGTGCCTTTTGTGAGCGAGTGATATGAGATTCCAAGGAGAGGCTCGCACTAGGCAGCGTTAGACAACATGGATACAGAGGTCATTACCGACGGTCCTTCCAGTACATCTACACACTCGCACACACCTTTGCCTATGAACACGATTGGTGTTTGGGAATGCTACGTGTCTCATGCCAGGTGAACCTTTACACAGTGCCACATCATTCTGTACTTTGTATGTGCCACATCCTACACAACACAGCACCTTTAGAAAAGGTTTAAGATACAAGGAGGAAAAAAACTGTGACTTGACAAAATCTGGGGCATTTTCAATAACGTACAAGAGGATTTTTCCACACACGGAAATGGAGGTCTTGATATTCACAGTCCCACATGCTTTCAGGGCTAGCTCCAACTGATACACACTGCCCCATGAGCTGAACCAACTGGGGGGCACCTGCGAGCCCAGGCACGCAGACTGCCTGAATCCTAGGGAAGTCAGGCTGGAGGGGCCCTGCAGAGGTCACATCTAGTCTGCCCCGTCCAGGCCAGGCTCAGGCTCTGGCTGGAGGCCGCGGGCTCGGAGAGCGCCTCTGAGGTGCCGCAGAGCAGCAGGAGCAGCCACGGAAAGCCAAAAAGGAGTCGCAGCGCAGGGCCACGAGCGCTCCAGGCCCCAAGAGATGCTGCGGGGGTGGCCGAAACCTCAGCTCCCACGAGCAGCTGCAAATGCATGTGGCAGAGAGCGTGTGTGCAAGCACCTGGGTGAGGGCATGCATGTGCAAGCAGCTGGGTGAGAGTATGTGTGCAAGCAGACAGATGCATAAATAGACACGTGTGCAGCAAGCGTCTGAGAGCATACATGCGCAAGAAGCTGCGTCAAAGCATGTGGGAGCACCCCTCTGTGTAAGCTGACAGCTTTGTAAGAGCGGACGTGTGCCACCAGCCGCCTGCAAGCAGGCAGCCCCGCACTG
>NW_017728929.1:5943566-5975300 GCF_001723895.1 Crocodylus porosus | reverse complement strand
GCGCCCCGCCCCCGCGGCGGTTGGGGGCGCCTGCCACGGGGGGGAGGGTTACACCTGGGGGGTCCGTACCGGGGGGGCTCACACCTGGTAGGGTTGTCGCTCCCACGGCGGGTCCCCCCTCTCCTTGCAGCTCGTTGAAGTTCCCGGCCGACCTGGAGGAGCTGCGGGAGCTGGCCGCGCACCTGCACTACTACCAGCGGGAGCACCGCGGCTATGTGCTGCTGCTGTTCAGTGCCGCCTACCTCTACAAGCAGAGCTTCGCTATCCCCGGCTCCAGCCTCCTGGTACGTGTGTCCGTGCGGGGTGTGTCTCGTCCAGCACTTACTCGGAGCAGGGCCAGCCCCAGCCGGGGCTGTGTCCAGCTGGGCTTCAACACCTCCAGGGGTGGAGATCCCACTACCTCTCTGGGTATCCTGTTCCAGTGCTTCACCACCCTGCTAGTGAGAGTGTTTCCTAATATCCAACCTCAACTTCCCTTGCTGCAACTTGAGCCCATTACTCCTTGTTCTGTCATCTGCCACCGCTGAGACAGCCCACTCCATCCTTTTTTGGAATCACCCTGCAGGGAGTTGAAGGCTGCTATTAACACCCCCCCTCCCCCAGTCCTCTCTTCTCCAGGATAAACCAGCCCAGTTCCCTCAGCCTCTCTTCATAAGTCATGTCCCCCAGCCCCCCAGCCCCATTCATTGCTCTTCCCTGGTCTCCAACTTGTCCACATCCTTTCCGTAGAAGGAGTCCCAAAACAACACAGGACTCAGATGTGGCCTCCCCAGTGCCCAGTAGAGGGGGAGAACATGTCCTATTAATGCAGTACTGCTTGACCCATGGTTGTTGAAATGTGGTTGCTGTTTCAAGGAATTACCCCCAGCAAGGAATTAGAACCTGGCTCCAGCTACAAGTGCTGCATGCAGCACAGCCTGAAATGAATTAAGAGCAGGTCTCAGAAGAAGTAGCTTTCTCATGAAGTCATGGGGCCTCTGCACAACCAACCAGTGTGTTTGTCAAGAGAAGCAAACCACGGATCATCTCCTGAGATGCCCTATAGCACCACAACGCACCCACAGGATCTGGCAACGCCAACACCAGGAGCTAGTGGCCTGAGCAGATTGTATAGAAAGGTTGGACTTGGGACACCAAGAAGAAGACAAGGACTCGGCCCATTCTACTAATGTGTCCTGCAGAAGGCTCAACTCCTGCCTCCCCGCCAGATGTCTGGAAGCAGGGGCTTGCTGGAGGCCCTGGCCCTGCAGTTGGGTTTAGCCTTTTTGTTCAGGATCACTGCTCAGCTCCTGCAACCATATGCTGTTCTCAGACCTGCAGTGGAACAGGGCTCGCTCCTGTAGGCTTTGTGCCTTAGCTGTTCAAGTCACCAGGCATAGAGAGACACTCTGGGCACCTGTGAGACACGGGACTGGACCTGCCTTATAGCCAAGGATTAATACAGAAGAGCAGCAGCCAGGTCCAGGTTGCTTCATGCTCTGTGATGAGCAGCTGCTATCATGTGCTTTCCCCGCTGGCTGTTTGTTCACATGTGGCCCTGAGAGAAGGGATTGAACCACAGAGCTCTCTCCTCCCTGCTGATTGGTAGGGTCGCTAGACTGCAGACACACAGGTTCTCTCTTGGGCTGTCCCTGGATCAATGGACCTTGAATTCTTTCCTGGAGAGGGGGACGGTGCCATCCTCCCCTTCCCCCTGGAATAGCCTGTTCCTTGGAGGTTGGGGCACTCCCCTGGGAGTACATAGAGGATTCAGATCCCCTCAGATATTTCCACAGGTGCCTGTGGCACCAGCTCCTTTGGATCCCTCTGCCAAAATGTATTTAAATAAGCTAGAAATACTGTCTTATTGTCATTACTGCTCCCCTTAAGCAGGTTCTGTAGTTGCTCCCTGTTTTGCAGTCACAAGAGGGAGGAAAGGGGGTTGGAGCGTGGACTGTTCTGCACTGTGTTTGTTCCCGTTGGTCATGAAGCTTCCTTGTTTTGTGCTCCCAGAATGTCCTCGGTGGGGCACTGTTTGGCCCATGGATGGGGCTTGTGTTGTGCTCTTTCCTGACGTCTGTGGGAGCCACCTGCTGTTACCTACTCTCCAGCGCCTTTGGGAAGCAGTTTGTGGTCTACTATTTCCCTGACAAAGTGGCTGTGCTGCAAAGAAAGGTAAAGAGACCACGACAACTTCCACATGTGCTCATGGCCCTCGGGATGGGTCTAAACCATCCATGGTGGGCTGATGGGCACAGCTTGGACTTGGCTTTCCACACATGTTCAGCATGTGTGAGGTTGCACTGCTGAGGTAGAGCAGGGTGGATGGGGCAAGGTTGCTTCTCTCTACTGCCTGCTTTCCAAGGCAAGTGTTGGAGGAGAAGGATTGAAGCCTGGGGGCAGCCCTCCCCCGCTCTTGGGAAGGCGGCGGCCTGTCAGGCACTGAATTAGTGGTACACTGAGCTGGGCAGGGCCGCTCTGAGTCTCTGATTGCCTCTGAGAAGCCTTCTCTTTGAATAAGCAGTGTGCTCAGTCTTGTAGGCAAAGGAGCAGGGATGCTGAGGCTAAGTGGGTTGTCTGAGGTCGGGCAGCAGGTTGACACTGGAGCCAGGATTAACACTTGTCTCTGACCAGTCTGCCACTGCTGATGCCTAATGTCTTGGTTTCATAACTGGAGGTAGAAGGGCCCTGTTTTGTGCCTGAGGGAGCAGCTGGTGCTTGTTGATGTGAAAGGGCTACAGCTGGTGACATGCATCTCCCTCCAAATTGTATGGCTCAGCAAAGAGCTGAAAATAGCAACAGGTGAAATATGTGCCACAGATACAGAGGGAACCACCAAGCCCTGCTAGTGCTGCCCTGTGTTTCTCACCCTGTCTCCCCCCTCCAGTGCAGAGGCCTCTCTAGTTTTTGGTCTCTACAATGATTGCAAAGTGGGGGTGTTATGGCTGAAACCCAGGATGAGCATGGGCTTTGCCCAGGGGAGTAAAACCCTGCATTAGCCCTTGCACAACAGAAAGCGCTCTGAGAGCAGGAGTCGGGCAGCACCCTCTGGTGTCACTGCAGCCTGCTCCAGAAAAGCATTGCAGAAAGAGCCCTGGGGACTCCCTTCCCATGTCTGTCATACATTGACTTACCCTGGGCTTTTCCTTCCTGCCTATCAGCACCAGCACCAAAAGTTTTGCTGGACACGGGTGTTGTGCGGCGTGGGGGATAAGGCATTTGAGCCCTGCTAGTTCTGTTGACCTGACCCAGCCTATAGGAGGGGAGTGCAGCAGCAGCTTAGTCTACCTTCCCCCTCCATTGCCATGGGCTGAATTCTTCATGTGGAGACCTGGTGTTGAGATAGCTCCTAGGCTCACGTTTAAAACTCACCAGGTTCTGGGAGGCCTGAAACTCAGGCCATGTGAAGGCTCAAGTCACCATGCTTCCTCCCAGCCTCTGCCTGAGGGTTCTGAAGGGTGTGAAGGCTGGTTCTACATTTGCAGCTGAAATTAATGCTAACACCTTTAACTTATCCCCCACACAAGCTTGGCTTGAAGCTGCTTCAGCTGCTTCTGCTGGGCCTTGCATCCATGGAAACAGAGCCTTCCACATCCTGAAGCTTAGGAACCGTAAATTGTTCCCCTCAGTTTTCTGCAGGTAATGCTGCATTTTGGGGGCCAGAGCGTTGAGAGTGAGGAATGCCAGCCTGTGCACCCCAGGGGGCATGGAAACTCGCAGACCAGCCACACTCAGAGGCACAAGCACTTGGAGGCCTGGGCCTGCACAGACTTGGGCAGCAGTGCACTGCCACAAAGGGAGGGGGTTTGCTCTGTTCTTGTAAAACACGAGCCTGAAAAATCTCTGGCCGCCAGGACCCATAGCCATGGACGTCCTTGTGTTGAAGAATCCAGAGTTGGATCCTCTGAGCCCTGCTCTGTTGCTGTCAAACCCTGAAGGCACCAAAAGTACCCAGGTGCCAAAGCTTCCAGCATTCAGGTTCCCCACATGTCTGAAGTTGGGCATCTGGGCTTGCTCAGAAGGGCTTGCTCTGTGCAGGGCTGAGCAGCCTGGTGCTAACTCCCTCCTAAGTCCAGTCAGGGTCCATGTTGTCAGCAGGCCTCCACCATGCTCTCTGGAGGGACCCAGTTTAGTTAGGCATTCCCACAATATTCCTACCTGACCATGCTCTGCAGACTGTAGCAACAGCCACTTTCTTTTCCAGAGGAGGCAGTGGCAGCAGCTCTGCTGCTGCCCATTTTATGTAGTAACTTGGTGGTGAATTTTCTTACTCAGGAAGTGGGAGATCCAGATAAACACCCCCCCACCTCCAACTGCCTGAGGAGTTCAAACCCATATCTCCCCCCTCCCTACCCACCAGGCTCAAGACTGCTCTGGATAAGGGCTCCTGCTCAGGCTCTTCCTCCTTCCATGGAATGCTTCAACATTTGCTGGGCCAGAGGGAAAGCAAGTGTGAGCCTGGCTGTCTTGCTTCATGGCTAGGACTCTTGCATCTCCCAGGTGGGAGCCCTGGGGTCCAGCCCCTGCTGCAAAGACCATTCAATGGAAAACGTTGAGGCCCTTCCCTTTCCCATGTGCTGTACAGGGAGACTTGGTGTTCAGCCTGGGGCTGAGGATTCATCTGTGGGGCAGGCACCTGGTTCCACTGTGGATCGTGGTGTAAATCCACTGTCTTTCTTTGGTCTGGAGCACCCCGTTATATCTAACTGCTGCTGTGGCCAGGGCAGGACCAGTTCCCTCTGGCTGTCTGAAGGCCCAAACCTGTGGATGCTTGCTCCCAGGCCAAGTGTTTCTTATTCAACAATTGCTTTAAAGCTGGTGGTTATGTGGATGAGCAAGCCCATGCCACATACTGCCTTCATGTGCTGGAGCCTGGTCATGCTGAGGGGAAGGCTCCTGTGCACTAGGAGGTATGTGCAAGGGGCTGAATTGCTTTAATGCTGCCTGACGTGGGTGTGTATGACTAGAACAGTATGCTCCATGTGGCCTGGACTCAGTGCCTCGGGCTTGGATGTGATTGTGAGCCAATGTGATGTTACATCTTCCTGAGACCAATCCCACCCCTAGTCAAGTGTCTCACCTGTGTCAACAGCTGGTCTCTCAGCTGTCTCCATAGACTGGATAGAGTTGTCTGTGGGAACACGCTTAATGGTGATATGGTTTTTCTTCTCTGCTACAGGTGGAAGAGAACAGGAGCTGCCTATTCTTCTTCCTGCTGTTTCTAAGGCTGTTCCCCATGACCCCCAACTGGTTCCTGAACCTCACATCGCCAATCCTCAACATCCCCCTATCTCAGTTCTTCTTGTCTGTTCTCATTGGTAAGCACTGTGGAGGGAGGGGGGAGCAGGCCCAGCCTGCTTATCTTGCTACAGCAGTTTGAATAAACATGTAGTAGCCTCCCCTCCTCTGTTGCCCAGCTGAATGTGGCATGTGGCAGCATTCAGGTTCTCATAGCAAGTGACTCAGTTATGGCCAACCCCAGCCTGCTGCTGTCCAGGCCCTGGCAGGTACTCCCCAGTGGTGAAATGGCTGCCCTGGGGGCTCAATGTTCACGCTGGTCTTTGTTGGCTTTGTTTTAGTTTCTTGGGGGCAGGTAGCCTAGGAGAGCCCACATGTCCACTCTGTTGCCCAGCCTACTTGCTGCTTTAAGCCTAACTCCATGCAATGATGTCTGCAATCCTTAGTGCAGAGGGGCCCTGCTTCAGAGATCTGCCCTTTATAGTGGAATTTGCAGCCTGAGGGAGGCACGGTGCACATGGGAGAGTTGGGTGGCACAGCCATCCCAGAGGCGGGCACACCTCTCAGCTGTCCAGTAAGGTGTGGGAGCAGGGCTGTATCTGAGATCCAGCCCTCTGAGAGGGAGATGTCTGCCTTGGCTTGGAAGAGGGTTTGGTGCAACAGTTCTGATGGGGAAATAACTTTTGCTCTTCCGTGTGAGAACCAAGGTGAGTTGATGATAGCTCTTTCAGCAGAGCTGAAGGAGGAGGAAGAGGGTTGCTGGTTAGAGCATGTGGGGAATCTGGTTCAGCTCCATCTGCCTGATGACACTTGCCTCTTCCCTGCTCCAAGCAGCAGCGCTTGCTCTCTGGTTAACGCCTGGCTGGGGAACAGGTGGTGATAGCTCTTGGTTTCAACCTGCGGAAGCCATTTAGCATTGCATGGGATAAATGGCTCTTGTAGCAGGGGGAGAGATTCAGCATGGCTTCAGCCTAGCAGCTAGAGCACCCAGGTTTTGTGCAGAGCCCAGTATGCCTGCTGGGCTTCCAGGTGCCAGAGATAGGAACCCCTGTGGGAGGTGGGTCCTGAGAGGGCTGAGGCACCATGAGTTCAGCCATGTCAGAACTGAGCTGTTTTTTAGCATGCCTGGACTCAGTTGGGAAACTTCATGGGAACAAGGGGGGTGCTTATGGATTTGGGGCTCTCTGAGGATCCAGTAGGGGTTTGGAGCCTGCATGTCAGGGCTCAGGCCTTATGTGGGGCTTTGGTAAGACTTGGTACTTAAGATATCTGCTGAGGACTTCCCTGGCCCACAATAGGCAATGCCTTCCTCCTGCCTGCAAGTGTTTGCTGGGCCCCACCCCCTTCTGCTTGCACATTAGACCTGCTGCCTGGAGGGGGAGGTGTATCACCCATGGAGTGGGGCCTCCTGGCTGTGCCGGGTGCAGGGAGCAGAGCATTCTCAAGGATACCCAGCCTGGGACAGACATTGGACTGGGCCCTGCCTTAATACAAAGACTTGCCCTTAGGGATGCCTCCTCTCTTGAGGAACAGGGATGAGGAGATGGGAATTACCCCCAGGCAAGAATTTGCTTGGGTAGCTAGCTCAATGCTAGCTCTGAGTCACGAGGGGCCCGGAGCAACATAGGTGTTCTTCTGTGGGGCAGCTCTCGGCTCAGGCAGGGCCTTGGGGTCACTGCGCCCTTGGCCAGTGCATGTGGTGTAAGGCACTGGCAGGCGCAGTTCCAGGAGCATTTGAGCTGCCACAGCGTAGGGAGGCATGAAGGGGCTGGGACCAGCTGGCTAATCTCAAGGTTTTTCTCCCCCACAAAATCTCCCAGGTCTCATGCCCTATAACTTCATCTGCGTGCAGACTGGCTCCATCCTCTCCCAGGTCACCTCCCTGGATGCCATCTTCTCGTGGGACACACTGCTGAAGCTGCTGGCTACTGCCATGGTGGCACTGATCCCTGGTACTCTCATTAAGAAGTACAGCCAGGGACACCTCATGTTGGACAGCAAGGGACAGAGCATCCACCTGCTTAATGGCAGAAAGAGCATGTGATGGGCTGCAGCTGGCAGCTCTGGGAGCATCTCATGGCATATCTGCGGGGCAGATGCAATCCTCGGCCCCAGCTGTGGGCATTTTAACCTGCTGTTGGCACAACCTCTCCAACTGGCAGCACAGGTGGAGGACAATCAGCAGCTTTTAAAGATCTCCTTTTAAATCTCAAAGGAGACAAAATGGTCTTGTTTTTAAATGGTGCTTGTATGTAGGTGAATGTACAGGGAGTGGGGAGCTGCCACGGGGGTTGAGAAGGCTGCACTGGCCCCCAAAAGGCTAACTAGCATGCCTGATTCGAGTGCTAGTGGTCACTGCTGGCTGCCTGGCATTCATGTGCAGGTGCCTTTCTGTTGCTAGTGGCTCTGCTGTGCTGGCTGGGGAGCTCAGCATGTGCAGGGCACAGTGGCAGGCACCCTAGTCAGCTCTCCCACTAGGGCTCTTCACAAAGCTGCCTGGTGTTGTGTGCCCTTTCCTTGGTCTCTTTCCAGCACTGAGCTGATGCTATTGGTTTAAGTGCTGAAGGGACAGTAGCTCTGCTGGTAATGAGGCTTGCAAGAAGGGCTTTGCTTTCCCTTGCAAGGTGTGGGCAGTTAGTCAAGATCTTGGCTTCTGCAGCATTGACCTCAGGAGGGGAACAGTGCCCTCCACAGCTTGCCCAGCCATGTTTCTTCTCTGATTCATGCTGCCCCTGGCCCTACCTCAGCCAGGCACTCTCAAGATTGCTAAGGCCCATGTGGCTCTGCAGCTCTCCGGCTGCATTTCCCACCTCAGAGTGGTGCAGGCAGTTTCAGCACTTCCCAACCAATGGGGACATTGCCCACTCTGGGGTGGCTTCTGGTCCCATCATCACTTAGGATCTGCCTCTAGTGATGGCCAACAACTGGTGTCTCCACGCAAGGTGAAGATGCTGTTATCCCAGGATGATACCGCCTGTATTAGAGAAAGGACATGGAGCTCTAGGACAACTGTACTTTCCTCATTGATAGTTGGGGCTTTGTGTCCTGTTGCCAGGATGCCTGGCCTGCCTCAGTTATAATTCCTGAGAAGAGGCAGGCCCTGGCCACATCACAGCCACAGGTAGCATGTGTTGTGCCTGCTTGTTTGTAAACCCCTTGCATGCAGCAGGAGCAGTGTCGTCAGCCTTGTTTGTGCTAAGTCATGTTGCTGTGGCCATGGTGCGTTGTGCCAGGGCAAGGTGTCCACTTCCTTGCCTCCTTGTCTGTGTCCTGGGCCTTGAGCTTGCACAAGATCCGGAGAGAGGAGCTTTCTGAAACGGCTGCTACCCCTAAGAGATGAGGCTCAAGGGAACGCAGTGCATGCCTGACTCGACCCAGCAGGGATTGCCTGTCCTCAATGGTCTTGAACCAAGTGCCTTGCCAACCAGTCCTGTGTGTTTACATGGCAGTGGATGGTTTTCCTAATAAATGGTTGTGGAATTTTCTTTAAGTGAACTTGGTGCTTGTGCAACTGGCCTTAAGGCAGATCACATTGCTCCACAACAGGCCTCAGCCACACAGGCCCTATCCACCCCTCTGCCTCGTGAAGGCATGTGTGCTTTGAGAGAGGCCAGGAGCCAGGGTGGTAGGGGTCAGCCTGACTGTAAAGCCCTGGCCTGAGACCAAAGACATGCTGTTTGTTGATGAGGAAGCAGCTGCCAGCCATGTAAGTTTGGTGCCCGTGGGGCAGAGTGCAGAGGTGAGGCACCCAGTGCCCTAAAATGCCTAGTGTCCTTGGGGGAGAAACAGCACAGAGGGAGTGAGCCAGAGCAGGAAGTCCAGGTGATCATGGATGTGCCTAGTGTCCCTGGCGCACTTCAGCCTACCCTGCAAGGAGAGCACAGAGGTGCAGTTTCAGACTGGGCCACAGGCTCCTTTTCCCCAGGCGCTGCTGACCTGCCCAACAAACTGGTGCAAAACGGGTGCCTGCTTGGGTAGCAACAGGATATGCATCTGAGCACAGCACCCCTGCTATGCTGAGGAGCCAAGACTTCATACCCACCAAGCCATGCTGTGCTTGGCTGTCTGCTCTATGGCAGCCCTCTGGCCTGTGTCACAGAAACAGATCAAGCCAGCCTTGCCCTGTCTGCCACATCCTGGCTGTATCCTCCAGTGAGAGGCTGGAGTCTCCTGTCTTTGCCAGCACTTGCGTCCCATGCCTCTGGCTGTTATGTGGCACTTGCAGACTAAGGACTAAGGGGGGAAAGAGTTTTGAAGGACAAAAGAAGATAGTTGGTGAGGGGAAGGGGGGCAGAAAAGAACTTGAGGGAAGGGATGCAGCAAAGTGCATGTGTACCCAGTGACCACTGCTCAGCTGCCCTGCTGCTTTGAAGATTCAGCCCAAGCCCAACACTCAGGGCCTGCATCTACACCAGAAGAATGCCGGTGCAGCCAAGTCACTTTCCATTTTCATCCTGGAAGCTCCAGGGAGTAAATGAACAGCTGGAAGCAGACAGGTAATGTAAAATAGGGTTCAGCATTAGCTGTTTGCTACTCTTTAAAAAGTGACTTCCAGCGTGAACCATCCCACCCCAACACCCTCAGCACCCAGATGACAAGCCAAGGCTGGGACAGTGGAAGTACACTGGCTTTTTATTCCATGCATTGTTTGCTCTGATAGTCATTCTTGTTCCCATCACTGTACACGGTTCAATACAAAAAAATCAAGTTTGTTTCAGGAAGCCACAGAGCAGGGAGGAGAGAGAGAAATGAGAGCTACTGAGATGAAATGGTCACTTTTAACACTGACAGTGAGGAGAACAACATTCATCCTCTGAGAGTGAAGCCAGGCTGGTGTTGAGGAGCTGTCAGCAGCCATGCGAGTCAGGTCGGATCAGGGCAGCTCGGGACGCAGGCAGGGATTTCTGCCACTTGCCTTTTCCCCAGGGAATGAGGTTTTATGTAGTAGGAGGAGAAAAAAATTGGGTGTGGGACAGTGACCAGCCTGCTGCTGCCTTCCTGAATGCTCTTCAGGGGTCTGTGCCTACCAGATCAGCCCCATTCAGCTCAGAGACTCTGCCAGGTTTTGGCAGTGCCCTCACCCAAACACTGCTCTTGTGACAGGCCATGCTGATATCAGCTTTCAGACACCCCTGCATACCTCAGGGCATGCCCATGAGTTTGCAAACACTTCCCTGCCCCTGGCAGCAGAACTCAGCCCCTATTTGTCATCTATGAAATGGCAAGGATTTCCTCTGGGAGAGCTGCAGCCTCTCAGTTAAGTCTGCTCTTTGCAAGAGGACACTCTTCCCTTGCACTCTGCATAGACCTATCGCCATAAGGTCAACACAGACAAGAGCTTGGTCTGTCCCTCCCTAGCATGGCTTCTGCGCCGTTATAGGTGCTGGATTCATTTTGCTTCTGAGGCCAGAGTGCCCAACCACAGGATCTGGCTTTCCCAAGCAACAGGAGTGGCTGCAGCACTATGACCTGTACATACAGCTGCATGCCCTTGTGCTGCTCACCAGGAAAGAATCCCAACAGCATGGAAGCAGCACCATGACGCTGGACACCAACAGAGGCACCATGCAATCAACAGTGATGAGGGGATATGATCTGTCACGCCAGCATAGCTACACCTGCATGGCAGAGCCAAAGGCAGCCTGGCTCCACTAGTGAGCACACCTCGCCTGCTGCACCCAACCAGCTGTTTCTCAGTCTTCTCTTCCTCTAATGGGCCGGGGCTGTTGTTCAGGCTGACTTACCTACTAGTAAGACCAAGTGCACAGGGCCTGGAGCAAGAGAAAGCTATCAATCATGCAGGATGTAAACCTTTAAAACTAGCTAACAGCTTGCTTGTGCTCACCGGATGTGCTGGGGTACAAGCAAGCACTGTTGGAGAGCCAAGGCAATCCCCATTGCAAGAGGATGGAGCTCCTAAAATCCACCCAGCAATATCGTGAATCTCAGGCCCTTGCTACATGTTACACGTTACACAATTAACTAGTGAATCACACAATAAATTTAGATCATCCACATATGCCAAGTCATTATCATGCCATAAAAATGGCTGTCCAGCTACAAAGTTAGTACCTGAAAACATGTAACAACTCTATAGCTGGTTTCTATCTAGCCTGAATTTGAATGTATGGCAGGGCCCTTAAACTCATTCCCATCCACAACTCCTCATGGCTTGGCATAAGCCCTGGTGAGAGGAAGACCATTTCTTGGGCTGGGTTTCTGGAGCAGCCTGGAATGTTTGGAAGAGCCCCTGCCAAAAGAGACGGCACGTGGGATGGGGCCAGGGACTCCAGTGCAGTGAAGCCTGCCTCTTGTAGCTCATCATGTGTAGAGAATACTAGATCAGCCTGGCTGGGAGAAAGTGCATGTGCCATAGGTTGAAGGTCTGGTTCCAGCCCTGCTCACACAGAGCCTGTTAGGATGGTAACAGTCCTAGGTGCACAGCAGGGCTGCCCACATCAGCCCTCACCTCACCTGAGCTGCTGCAGTCCTACACATGCTCTGAGCAGGTCAGAGGAGTCTCCTGGGCTGTCACGAGCAGTGCTCTGTACATCCTGCTCACAGGAGTCCTGAAGGGATACTAGGCAGGTACTGGGGTAATGCCTCTGGCTATGAAGAGGGAGCAGACTGCTGCAAGGAGGGAGAGGGGAAGACTCGTAAGAATTTGGCTCCAACTCCAGGCCACTGAAGTGAACCATGGGAGCTGAAGGGAAAGACAAGAAGTCTGGCGTGGTGTCCAGGGGAAAGCAGGGAGGGCTAGCTCAACTCACATGCTTCTCTGCATATCTTAGTGGGCACTACTGTTGAGTCCAAGAACTCCTATCGTGCCTTGTCATGGACAAATGCTCTCTCTCCCTGGCCCACCAGACTTGCTACCTCTTTTCTTGGGGGTGGGGAGAGGTCACTCCAACTTACTGTCTTCAGACTTCAAGGGATGACTTGTGGCTCTTGCTTCTCTTTTCCCTGGCTGCTTGGCCCTGGGGACCTCAACTGCAAAGCCATGCCTGGCTCTGTCTGCTCTTGGCACTGAGTACCCTGCTCGCTCCTGGCCCTGGGAAGCCACTCCCTTTAGGACTCTGGGCTCCTCCGCCTGTTAACTGGCTTCTTGTTAACTCCCTCCTCCCTGCCCCTTCCACTGGTCACTCATGAGCAAGGAAATTTAGTGTTGACAACAGGAAATGTCTTTTAAGGCCCGTGAAGTTGGGCGCTTCCTGACTGGTGCTCAGCCCCCAGAATGACTGTGCTCTGGGAGCCGCTGTTGGAGGTCACAGCATAAGGTGACTACTGACAGCCCCCAGAACCAGCTCTGCTCTCACTCGTGTGGCTCTGTCACACGGAGAGAAAACAGCTGTGCTAGTAGTAAAGCCAATCTTCTGATCTACAGAAACAATAATAAATAACAAAATAAAGTCATAACTTAAGATCTGCGTGTAGTCCAGCTACAAAAATTTTAAAAATAAGGGATCATTTTCACGCATAGAATACTGCTCTCTGTCAACAGACAAACGGTGCCTTCATTTTGCCACTAGGCTATAAATTAATCAAAGCAGAGCTCAAATCAACAGCTCAACAGAAAATGTAAACAGCAACAGAAGAACCTGCCTACAGTCAGCTCTGGCTGGTCACCTCAGGCTCGCGCACTGCACAAGGGGAAACCGTGGGGGTAGGATGATGGCCGCTCTCGCCATCCTAGCCTGGAAGGGGAGGTCCCTTGCCCGGGGGTTCTGAAGGTGAAGTGGAGGTTTTCTAGGAGAGATGTTACTAAGGGCGGGAGAAACAGGCCTTGCATCTTCGTTCTGTTGCAACATTGGTTAAAAAGTGGTCTGTTTGCAAAGGGAAGGCACAAGGAGTTCCTTAGGAACATACGGGGTTCTGGTCTGCCAATGCCTCAGCCTTCCAGCCACTATGGGACAGTTCCTCCTCCAGACTGGAAGCTGGACAGGTGATTGAGATGCTTTTCCTGCCCCACCCCATAGCACTCCCTCAAGACCAGGACAAACCCCCCCATCCTCTGACAATGAACTGATTCCAGGTCTTGCTTTCTGTTTTACACCGCTCCCTCCCTGGCTCAGCCATGCATACACAGCTCCCTCCCTTGGTGTTGGCTGGGCACATGGTGTTGCAGTCAGTAGGAGGTTGCCTTGGAGGGTTCCCTGGTTTCCTCCCTGGACTAATGCAGAATGCGGCTTCCTTGGTTTGCAAGTTCTTGTTTTTCTCAACACTGATCTGATGAATTTCTTAAATTGAAAAAAGTGAGCCAGGAAGCCTGGAGGCAAAGAGAAGTAAACTGAAACATGGGCACTCGGGGTCTGAGAGAGCTTTCTCTAATCCCCTGGAAATCAGTGCTGCCAGAGGAAAGAGGACAACAGGGTTAAGAAGTGCTGTTACACCCAAGTCTCAAGGGAGGCTGAGGTTGGAGTAGGTCTGCAGGATCTCACAACAAAACACTGATTAAAAAACAAACAACAACAAAAAACCCCATAAATTAACCCCCACACTTGCATCCCAGGGGGAATGTACTGACTCAGAAGACCCTGGATGAACATAAGCACCGTGGTACCAAATTTCTCCAGGAACACGTCCACCTTCTGATTAAAAGTGACCCAGCTGGTTATACTGAATGCTGTTTGTTCATAGGTTACCTTGCAGCAAGGTCTCTCTTTGTGTCTCCAGTTGATTAGATTGATTGATTCATTTCTCTTTATCTATCAAATCTGTAGGGCCCTAAGGCCTGGTCCCCTGTGAAAGCAGCAATAGAGTTCTATTGTGCCAAAGCGTGCTGTCTAGGTAAGACTTTCAAGGAGGTTTCTCTCTGATGTGCTTGCTTTCTGAACTTTTTTTTGCAACAACTGTTCTGTCTTTATATAGATACAGTCCACTCTTTACAGTAAAAAGTGTTAAAATGTCAAAAAAATAAATATCAATGTTACAGTAGCTAGATTATTCAATAAAATACATCCCTGCCATTCTTGATTGAAATGCTTGGTGAGAACTAATTTCATTTGGACATTTTCCAGAGATTCAAGTTATTGCAGATCATTTCTGGGGTGGAAAGGAGAAGCATCTTCTCTTCCTGTAAAAGTATGATTAAGGGGGGATGACGTGAAGTCCTGCCAATACCAGGAGGGGCTGGGGAACAATTCATCATTACCAAGTAGCAGAGCTGCAGGGCTTATTGGTCCTGACAGTTGCATCAGAACACTCCCCATCAGAAGAGTCACAATCCGATTCTCCAAACTGTGCTGGGTTCTGCAAAGGAAAAGGAAAGGGGAAACTCTTTTAGTGATTTCCATGCACTTCAAAGTGGCCACATGGGTAAAAGGGGTAGGTAAGAGTGAGAAACAGGGAAATATTAGTGAGCCTATCACGTCTCATCTTCTGTTTGGTTTGTGGATAGGCAGCAGTGGGCACCACGGGACCTCAGGGAGACCAGTTGTTATGACTGAAGAATGTAACTAGTGGAAAGACCCTTCTACCTACACACACACACACACACACACACACGCACGCACGCACGCACGCACGCACGCACACTTGTGGAAAAGGAAGACCGGAGAGCTCATGCATCCCACAAAACAGAAGAACCAAAACAAATTCACTTGCTCTTCCAAGCCCCGACAGTCTTCTGCCATACTATTCCCCCTGGCAAGAGAGTGACAAAGCTGCCAACACCTGGCAGATGTTAGTTGCACTGGTTAAGGCACTAGCGGATGGATGGCTTTCAGCTACAGCAGTGGTAACATGGTACCTCAGAATAGATCAGACCTGGGGCTCACTGGTGGCCAGACTAGCTGCTTCATAAAAAAAAGAGCCAGAATCCCTTCCAGTGGCTACCGATACAGTAACTTGTTGCATGAGGAGGTGTCCTCTCACCCATTTAGAGGTTGCCAGATGACCTTAAGCAGGAGGGTGTACAGCACTTTGATTTCATTCTCTATCTGAACCTTTCTTTTTATCCTGCCTGAAGCAGTTGTGGATGATCTCATACAAATGGCTGATGGGGCTTCACGTCTATGGCCTCAACAGTATCTCATGGCCATAAACTCCTCAGGGCAGCTGTGCCACACGTGGTCATAAGCAGTGCCAGATGTCCATCTCTTGGACAGGCACTCAGGATGGTTATGAGGAGGGTGCAGACAAATCCAACTTGCCTTCTCTGTGGGCCCTACCACATGTTCAAATGAAAGCTGGACAGAAACCAGCTACAAAGTCGTTAAACATTCTCAGGCACTAACTTTGTAGCTGGTTGGCTCTTTTTATAGGTGGATGGACATTTTTATGGCGTAAAAATTACTTTGTATGTGTGGCTGGTCTAAATTTATTGTGCAATGAACCAGTTAATTGCATAATATAATGTAACGTGGCAGGGACCTGCGTGGTACCTCCATCATGGATCTGTTCAAACTCCCGTCTTGTCACTCGCTAGTCCTATGGGCTTTCTTTCTTGCCTTCCCTGCACCTTCATCACCCAATAAAAGAAGGGGGTCACTGAAAGTACCACATACCTCATAGCCATGTTCCCCTGAACAGAGCTTGCCCAGCGACATCTGTGTCTTCACCCTCCGCACAGCACATTCCTTGTCTGAGAGCCCGTCAGACTGGGTGGAGATGTCAATGGGGATCTCTGGGGTCTGGGATAACATATCCTCCAGCTTCTCAGCTAGTTGATCCTCCAGCCTGGTGGCCAGCTCATCTGGGCTGTTCGAGTGGTCGCTTGTGTTTCCCTCCTCTCCATCAGACACAGAGAAGTTCTCAGAGCTGAAGGTGGAGTAGGACTGGCAGCTACTAATGCAGCGGTGAGGCCTGCAAGCCCAGGAGAGCAGGTTAGCTTTGTTCTTCTCAGTCTCTACCCTGCACATTTCATTGTTATACTTGCCCCACTCCAAACCATCAGTGGGGAAACTCAACTTCATACTCACAGGAGGCTGACCCCAATACAGCCAACCCCTGCAGTCCATTGAATACTCTGAATGAACCCATGTTAAAAAAGTCTCTGACTGCCCCTCAAAGTTTCTAAATTTTCAGAGTAGCTGTACCCCCTTCTACCACCATAATATGCAAGTGGTAAGTTGCTGGCCTGAAGCATCACCAGCACAGAGGACACTGGTAAGCATGCAGGTACGCAGCTATGGTTTGAACATAGCTACTTGCCATGCATGTTGCGGTGTTAAAAGGCCTCACAACATACGGAATGTAATGAATAGTTCTTTGGCCAGTCTCCCAGCTTCTCCCCTTCAGCTGTATACCACTTATAAATGTGCCCTGGTTTTATCATTTTTGCCACCTACACGCCTGTTCTAACAAGCCCATAAACATATCCCCTTCCTGCTTTCCATGATGTGGATTTCATTGTGTAATATAATGAGTCACTAGGCAATACCTCTTTGCAAGTTCCCTCTTAACATTCCCAAAGGGCTAAAGGCAAATGGATCTTTAACAAAAGGAAATGTGGCTAGAACATTTAGGAGAAGCACTCAGCCTTGATGATGTAAACAGTCAACTGCTAATACATTTCACTCCATCTCCACTCCCAGGTCCTGGGGTCCTCTTGAAGATCCCAAGCCCAACTCTGAGGTAGGATCATGATTCCTGCAACCCAGAGGACGATGTGTCCCTGCCTCATAACACCAGGCTTTGGAAGAAGTGATGTGCCAGACCCTGTCAAGTTCAATGCTGGTGCCACAGATGCACTGAAAATAGGGTGAAGGGCATTATTGTGAAACTCCACTAATTAAGCTTTCCATCCAAATCAAACCACGCCAGAGAGGAGGTGGACTGAAGAAGCCATTATCCTGAAAGAGGCTGGGTACAGCGCATCAGCACGAGGCATCCCAGAGCAGTCTAATTTGATTTAGTAGCCTTTTCCTTCCATAGTTTATGGTGCCAATTCATTTCCTAACCAAGTCACTATGAGTCTAGGTAGGGTTACCATACATCTGGGTTCTCCTGGACAGGTCCTCTTTTTTGGCCCCCTGTCCTCATGTCCAGGCGGGTTTTTAAAATGCAAGCAAACGCCCAGGTTTTTGCTCTGCCTCTGCTTTCCCAGATGAAGGCAGCAGGGCTGGGGAGGAGGGGCAGGGGGCTGCAGGCTGGGAGTGAGGGGCACTGGCAGGGCTGGGGGCACAGAGGCAGGGCACCGACATATCACTGCCCCCCCCAACCAACCCCCTCAGAGGTGTCCTTTTTTTTTTTATACGGGAAATATGGTAACCCTAACTACTAGGGTAGAGTACGTTCCTGCCAGAGTATATCCCTTAGGGGACTGGGCAGGCCTAAGCTAAAGCTCATCTCTGCAAGGCAGTACATAGTCAGTGATTTCGTAGGGATCCATCATGCTCTTGCCGACAGGTCCAAATTCTCAGCACGCTGCCATGCTGTTCAATGACAAAAGCTGAAATCCTCCAGACACCTAGATTCTGCCCTGCAAACAAAGGATTTACCTCTGCCTTCGAGGGAACTCCACTTCACTGTCCACTTCTCCTTCTTCCTCTTCTGAAGACTCCTCGCCACTCTGGTACAGGGCAAGAAAGAGAACAATGATGTTGGACTTGTGCAAGAGCAAACAGGCAGGTCCATAACTACCACCTGGTTCCTGGTACAGTGTCACCACATCAAGGGACTGCAGCACTCCAAACACAGGCAAGCCAAGTTCTGCAAACCAAGACCTATGAAAATGATCTGGCCAGGACATTCTGAGGTGTGACAAATGTTTCATACTAGACTGATGCGTATCTGCTGCTGAATTTTATTAGTAAAGTCTACCAAACAACTTAGCAGAGTCCAACAAACAAGGTACTAAAGTAATTTTATTGGAGTATTATAAAGGTCTTGGTTACATTATTTAGGGTAAACTTTTGAACTACTGGAATCTTCTGAAGGTATTTCTAAGGTAGCATGCTAAGAGTCAGGATTGAGTTCTTGTCTAAGTGGAAATTGACTGACAGTGAAAACGACTTCAGATTGGCATACCTAATCTGTTCTGTGTTTTGAATTTGAGCAATTATCTTCCATTAGTTGCTTTAATCATTTTGGAAGGTCGTGCCCAGCTCAGGGAGTCGCACTGGAATAGCTAAAGCTATATTACACTACTACAGCTCTATCAGGCAGTTTCCCCATGTAAATAAGTTTTAAGGTGAATTTGCAACAAAAGATCACAGAAGAGACTGGTACAGTTTTGCAGTCCTTCACGTGACTGTGCATGTCCTTTCACAGCATCTGATGACATGTACTTATGTTCACAAAAGCTTATGCTATAAATCTCTGATTTAGTCTCTAAGGTATGTATCTACCCTGTCTTCTTGAGGACAGAATCACAGATCATCTAGTCCAATGGCCTGTTCAAAGTAGGACCATGCCCAACTACTTCATCCCAGTAAAGGCTTTGTCTAGCCAGGTCTTAAAAACCTCCAAGGATGGAGGTTAACCAGAGATACCACATTCAGCAGGGACCGTTAATACTTAGTTCTGAAATATTCTGTCATGTATAAGTTCATACCTGAAAAAAATATTATTCCAATTCTTTCTCTCTAAAATAATATCACAAGGAAGAGATGGCCAGTATATTGGGGTGATATAATGTACAATCTGGTCACTGAGAGATTAGATAGATAAGGCGGCGGAGTACGGTGACCACGCAAAGGCTTGCCATGATAACCAACAAAGTGAAGTGACCACAGCTGGAGTAATAAGGATGTTGCCATATTATTCCCTAACCCTCCAGACAAGCCAGTCCACTCTAGTCAAGTTTAAAAATGCAGAGGAGGCCCGGGAGAAAATTTTAAAAAGTGAGAGGAAGCCAGAGTCTGAAGTAAGCCAGAAGTGATGGAGCTGGGGATGCCTGTCATGTCCACATGAGATGCTTACTGTGCATTAGCCTAATACTGCTGTGCAGTAATGTGGAAACTAAAAACCATGCTAATAGCCTACTGTGCAGTGTTATAGAGCTAATGCACAGTAAGTGTCACCAAATAACTGTGCACCAGTGTAACTGCGTAGTAACTCTAGTTCCTTCTTTAGTTTCTACTTCCTTAAACAAGTACTAAACTAAATACACAGTAATTAAGGCGCATTAACAAAGATGTGTAGACATGTCCACTCTGTAGTAAAATATGAACACTGTATTTGCAAACATCCAGGGATGATTGCCATACAAAAGTTTGACTTCAGTTTAATACTCTGCTACTGGAAAAAACAAAGAGCAAGTGAAAGAACAGCTCAAGACAGACATATTCCCTGCAAATGTGAAAGGTGATCATCAGGCCATGTTATGTCTGGAAACTAAAAAAACCACAGCCATTTGAAAAAGGAATGCTTTTGGAGGGGAGCTGTTCAGAGGAACCCAGTTAAGAACTAAGTGCCTGGTGAAGCATCTGGAGAAGGTAGGTCTGCCAAGGTTATGAGAGAGTAAGACAGACAGGAGTACAGACTGCTGATTTCAACTCCTTTTTCTCTAACTGCCATGTGTTCCAGCTCCTAAGATTAAACCACGTGCTGGTTCAAGAGGGCTGTCTGGTCTCCGCATGTGCCACTGGTCACAGTCTCCTAGAGGGAGTCACTGTAGGTACTGCATCCTGTTTGTTGCACCAAGATAAGCATACAAGATGTTGTAGTCCAGCCTCTGGTCTAAGAGCAAGCCAGCTATGATCCTGGGGAAATGAACCCCATACTCACAACAGCAGCAAGAGACTGTCTGCACAAACCAGCTTCAAGAGTATGTTGAGCTGCAGCAAGCAGCTGAGAGACACTTAGCCTTGGCTTCTGCACTCAGGTATGATTACAGCCAAGAGGTGAGCACCTTCTCTAGTACTTCTCTCAGAAGCCAATGTCCTCCTAAAATTCACACAAAATACCATCACTCTTACATAATATGGGGAGGACTACAGCCAATCCTCTCTGCCAGGTGGTTACCTGAGATAGCCTGTGCAACCATAATTTGCCATCTAGTACATATGTATTATGATATAGGATTTCACTGCATGAGGTCAAACTCCTTTTTCCACAGGGTGCTGACTTTTCATTATTTGGTTTTCTACTTCCCAACCAAAGTGCGAGTGCCTGTGTTCTTTTTTTATGCTTTGGATACAGAATTAATTCTTTTCTGTGCTTTTCTCCAGCAGTTATTGCAGAGTTATCTGAGTGCTTCACAACCACAAATAGATTCTCCATCACTGGAGATATTCAAGAGGAGACTGGACAGGCATCAGTCAGGGATGATCTAGGCTTAGCAATGCCTATGTTCTACTATGGGGATCTGCCAGATTTCTGAGCTTTGTTGGTTGCCAGAAAGGAAAATTTTCCCCTCCTGCAGCTACATGTGTCAGGGTGTTTTTAAGCCTTCCTCATAGGTATTGGGTGTTAGCTGTAGCCAAGGCTGACTATTTGACTGGGCTGTGCCAATACTGCTGCTGGGATCAAAGCTGGAGGTTCCTGGCTACAGGATCTTGCCCCTCCAGTTAGGGTCAGATTGATTGCCACGTTTGGGGTCAAGAAGAAATTTTCTCTTGTGGTCAGACTGGTGCAGTCTGGGTGCATCTACATGAGATGCTTACTGCACATTGGTCTAATAACACTGTGCAATAGCGTGTCATGGCAAAAACCATGCTAATAGCCTGCTGCACAGTGTTATTAGGCTAATGTGCAGAAAGCTTCCCTAACTATGCACCAGCATTACTGCACAGTAACTTTAGGTACTGCACATTTAGTTAGTGTTTATTAAGGAAGTAAACTAAATGCATAGTATCTAAAGGGCATTAATGAACATGTAGACACATCCACTGTTGGGGTTTTGCCTTCGTTTGTAACAGGAGACATGGATCTCCTTGGATCTCTCAAGTGGTTTTTAACAACTTCTAAAGCATCAGGACATTAGCTACCGCAGTCCCCTTGCTGTACCTGTGGCCTGTTAGGGTGTTATGTCTTGTGTTGTCACGGTTGACTGTGTAGTTTTGCTAACAGGTTAGACAATGGATTTGTCTGAGGTGGTTTGGACAGGGCTGATTCTGCCTCAGGTGGGGGGTTGGACTAGATGTGACCTCTGGGTGGTCACACCTAGTCCAACTTCTCTATGACTGAAATCTATGATTGAAATTAATTTTCTTTCACAACGCACATAAAGTAAAGTGGTATTATCCCATTTCAGAGACGTTAACACCAAAAGCACATGTTAATTCTGGGTAACCCATATGAGATGCTTGAAGTCTGTCTTGTCGGAGAACTTTGCCTTACAGAACACTTCCATGTTCAATGTGGCTTTCACTGGTGACCGTGACAGCTGCAAGTGCTCAGCACATCTGCAAATCAGACCCCAGAATCTTGTGCTGGCACTTGGAACGCACACTTTGTGACTGCTTGTGAAGTGTATGATTTCATCGACTTGCCCAGTGCCGCGCGAGAGCTCTGTGCCATGGGCAGTGATAGAATCCCATTTTCCAAGGCAGCATTCGACTATCTTAACGGTAGAAATCAACCTTTTTCTTCCTACAGTTTCCTCATTTGTCCAGTTTGGGCAATAAATGAGGCAGGAGGCCTGCAGACCAAACCTCTGTTATTACACAATCCCCAGAGGATCAACCACCCTGCAAACTGAATGAAAAGAGGGAGAGCCTCTGTGGATAAAAACAGTATGCAATGTCAAGCAGGTATCACAGTCCAGCCAGACATGGGGACCACATTAAAATCACACGGGAAACCTTCATTCTGCCACTTCCTAACTGCTGAGTACTTGTCTCAGTCACCAGAACCATTCTTTTAGAGTAGATTTTTCAGTGCCATTTTAAAAGTTTTTTGAAAGCAAACTGCATAAACAGAAATGCAATTAGGTGGATCCACACTGACATCCATATGGCTCAAGAGCAGAATTGGCAATTTTAGTTCTGCCCTTTGAGCTGATGGAGCAGGTGACAATGGTAGTAGGTTGTCATCTTTGTGAACCAGCCAATACAATGGGATGAGACTGACTTTACCAATGGGTTTCACAGGAATGATGAGACTCAGGAAACCTGGCTTCTGTTGCTGGTTCCTTTAGCAGACACATATATTTCTACTCCTACTCCTGCCCTCAAGTCTGAACACTCAGTCTCTGGCCCCTCCAACCTGTACTTGTCTCCTCACACCTAACCATTGTAGGTCCATGTCCCAGATTCAGTTTCTACTATTATGTCCCTTCAGTCACATGTCAGCCCCACTTCTCTCTCCATCTTGGACCTTACCCTTGCCTCCAGCTAGACCAGTCCCTGCTCACCATCCTCCGTTGCCAGCAGGACTGCCTCCATCTCCTGAGCCAGGCACACAGAAGAAACCTTTGAAAAATGTAGCTGCCAAACTAGCAGATCCCTCTTGAGAATGTGTGAGGTCTGCCTTTCATTCTTGCAACTTAGCTGAATCTGGGCAGCTTCTCGAAGAGACAGCAAAAGGCCCATCCCTGACCCTGGCAAATCCCAGATCCCTTCTACAAAGCATGAAAGTGCAAGAGTTTCCAAACAAATGCATATTCCCCATTGTCTAAAAAAAAAAAACAGCTTAACTTTTGCTGAGTTTTCCCAAGCAACTTCAGTCTGAGACAGACACATGATTAGAAAACTGAAGGAAAACCACAGTGTGACTAAGTTATGCACACCTGAAAACAGGGTCTCCAAATAAGAAGTCTGGACCTTAGTGACAGAGAATGACACCAGCTACTTCAAAAGAATATTGAAGTTGCAAAGTCAAGTACACGAACAGAAAATTATTTTTAAACTAATACCCATGGACAGCCTTAATCCCCATCTTCCACATATGCTATCACATGTGTGGAAGATTTTCAACAGTGGGTCACTATTGTTTACAAGAGTGCAATGTGGTCCTTACCTTTTGAAGGGGTCTTGTTTTGCAAGGCAGCCCAGATGGGGTCACCTGTTGGGGGGTGCCTAGAGAGGATGCAGACTTGCATTTGCTGAATCCTTCCACCTCCGTCTTCTCAAGGAATTGGGCATTTCCGTAAAAGGACCCACAAGTGGTGGATTCAGGCCAGCTCGTCCCTTGCCCCATGGATGGCACCTGTTCCTGACCGCTGTTCCCTTGCCGGCACTGTGGACAGGCGCTGTATGGATCCGTTGTACAGCACTCCCAGTGACCAGCCTTGTTCTCCTCACTCTCCAAGTGCCTCCGGCAGTCTGCTTCCATAGCGGTCGAGATGAGATCGGGGCTGGAGCCTGACATCCGTCTTTGGGCATGGTTGCTGAGGGGGCTCCGCAGGGCTGCTGCTGGGCCAAAGTACCTCAGGTTGTTTGCACAGTTTGCGATGTCTTGTCCATGAGTGTTGAGCCGCGCATGGTGGCCCTGGGGATGGGGGTGGCCATGGTGCTGTTGCTGGTGCTGTAGGCTGTGATGAGGAGGAGGATGGCTTTGATGAGAAGGTGGGTGGGGTACGTCGTCTGGCCCTGGCTGGTTTTTCAAGATCCCTGCAAAATCGTTATAGCTGCCTTTGCTGTTCCCCCGGCGGTGACGTGGCTTGCTGCGATACCGGCCTTTGCCACCGAGGGTTGCCATTTTGGGACTTCCTGAGACAGGCGAGCTGTTGGGTGCTGCCTCCACACTGGGGATGCCCTCTGACTTCAGCAGGTCTGGCCTGGGAGACAGTCAAATGGGATTTAGAGCAAAGACCAACAAACACAGTCAGCCTGGGGCTGGCACAAGATCAAAGACACAGCTGCATATGCCAACATTGTTCTTGGACTCTGCTTTGCACAGCCTACGGACGTAATTTCCCTTCCGCTGACTGGCTACTGACTCCAACACTCTCTGGTCCCCCCCTGCTCAGTCATGAACCCTTACATTCAGTGTCACTCCTTTCTTCCTCCACCCCCCTCTATTCCATCTCCTTCCCTTCCCCAAACTTCCTTCTAGCTAACCTCCCCCAAGACAGCCTCATTTCTTTTTCCAATCCTAAAGCTCACCAACTTCCCATAAGAAGAAATCTTGGCAACCCCATGCCCTTTGTGGCTCACCATTCCTCAGTTGTTACACCTCTGCCTCATCTGCTTAGACTAGAAGCTCCACAGAGGCAGAGACTGTCTCTTACCACATATTTATACAGCACCCTGCACAAGGAGTTCCCACACACCACCACCAAAACCACCCACAAATGGCAGCCTAGCTTATTTCAACTGGAAAGCAAAAGTATCAGCCAGCTGTAGTGACTGTCAATCAGTGAATCCAACCATGCAGATGCCCAGAAATGCACAAAACTAGCAAACGCCTTTGAAAGTCTAGCTGCATATAACACACCAAAGGTTACACAGGGAGCATGTGGCTGACACAGGAACAGAAGCTAGCCCTCTCACATCCCAGCCTACTGCCCCAGCAGCATGGCTACCCTTCCTGATAACTTGCATGTGAGGGCTAGGGTTGATCTGTCACCAAATCTGCTCTGAATGGGAATTATGTGGTTCTCTCTGACAGCCCCAAAAACTCCTTGGGGATCTCAGAGTCAGGTTTGTACTGGCTCAAGTAGCATCCCCTCTGCAGTGTCTGTGGACCAAATATTTCAAATAGGTATAAGTGAGGGTAGAATTTTTCCCTACAACTTGAAAGCACTTAACGGTCCACGTTCTGATGAAGCCGTCCCACTCGCTGGGCTTGTTCTGCATTATGAAGAGGCTCAAAGAAAAAGCATCCATTACACACTGAAGGGCATAGGGGCCTATTTCAGGGTACAGCCGCACTGTCATGCTTGTGTGCAGAACACATTTGCTCAGCTAGGGTTCTGCTTTGTGCAGAAGTTTCTTACCTCTTGGTCTGACCCCCTGGCTTATGGGAGACCCCTTTTCTCTTCATCAGCTTTTCCACTGTATTGGGGTGGATTATTGGTCTGACTGGGTGGCGCTTGTAAGTGCCAGGATATTTCTTTTCCACAGCTTGTTCCCGCCTGGAAGACAAAACAAAAAACAGATCCCTACAGTTCTTCTCTAAAAGATGGGAGGGAGTACTGGACATAAGAGCAGCCATTGAGCGAGTCATATCAGAACGCTCTTTCAGAGACTGCTGGCACATGTAACGTGTTCTACATGCAGAACGGGTCATTGTCTAAACGCTCTTTGCAGACATCAGGCATCTTTATGGGCCCTGGCACATGGTTCAAGGCAAACCGTCTCCTTCCCCTTTATAGAGGGGCTGGCAGCAAGGCCATTTTGGCACTGGTAGTATCTAACCACAAAAGCACTTCTTTTGTTCAAACTGCAAAGGCAGAAGGTTATTAACAGAGAGAGAGAAGCTGTCGGTCACCGTCCTTAAGGCAATTCCCCTCAACTCTAGGCAATGATCTTGAGGGATCAGGGAGAGACCTGACCTGGACTCCAGGTCTGGATGCACCCTGCTGCAAACCCGACCTAGAGTGCTATCAAGCAGAAAAGAGACAGTTTATTTATTCCCTGTTCAGAAACACTCCCCAGCTGTGAGGGGGGGTGTGCACCCCCCCCAACATACGTACTTGATGAGCTCCTTCTCACGGACCTCCAGTTGTAGCATGATGGCACTGAGTTCCATGTACAAATTATTGGCTCGCTCTAGCTTTCTTTCATAGTGTTCACGGATATCTAATGCATGTCTGTTAAAGAGAAAAAAAACCAACCTCAGCTTCACAACCTGAGGACCTGGTGCCTTGGACAGATGAACAAACACTTCTCATCTGGGGAGGAGGAAGTGCAGAGTTGGAGAGAGATGGTCACCTTTCCCTTCATTAGGTTTTACCACAACCTGCTAACGCATATGAAAACTGAACCATTTTATCCACAGTAGAATTCCCCAAAAGTCAGTCACATTACCTACCATCTGATAAAGAGACTTACTTATTATGGATGCACCTAAATATGCATACTAAGGAGCCTACAAATGAAGTATGGTATTTGTAGCTCATGAAACAACTGTGTTTTTTTTAATTAGGATCATAAGTACACCACATGGGAAAATCTCTCTTGGATAATTATGTCCAGTCTCCTGCTATCACACCTATCCCTGTTGTGTAATTCTGTTCCTAAACCGATCAAACTCCATCTCAAGACTTAAGTATATTGCCCCTACAACTCTCAGTGCTCCAAAACTTCACTGCTGTGTCATCACCAGAAATCATCCAGTTTGCAGCCTAAATTTATCCAAGGTTAGGTTTTACCCATTTGTTCTTTTGCTAACATTGCACTTTACCTTAAGTAGCCTTTCTCCCACCTGATGTTTATTCCCATGACATGATAAACAGCAATTGTAGTTCCCCTGTCAATTTTCATTTGGTTCAACTGAACACGACACTCTTCTACTCTCATCACAAAATATGCTGTCCCTTCTCCTGATCATCCTAGTACCACTTTTTCTCCACCTCTTTTTCAATTCATCTTCAGTGCTAGAGAAAAGAGCTGGATTGGAACTCAAGCAGCCAACTCAAGTTAAGACCCAGCTCATTTTCACTGCAAGTTTAACCTGTGGTAGCCAACCCAAGTTGAGAATTTGCTGACTACATACCAGTGCTGGCCTCCCTTTAGGGTGACAAGGTTCAGAACAAAGGGAAATGGTTAGCTGAGAGCAAGGCAATGATTTCTGTATGTATCATTCTGATCAACAGCCAGACTGGGCTGGGAAAAGAGGTGGAGTGGCAGATGAGAGACTGTAAACAGACCTAAGCTCTTCTCTTCGGCGCCGAATCAACTCTTCATCTAGCCGGTGAATGCAAGTTCCTTCACTTTTAATTTTCTCAAAGTGTTTCTTTACTTCTTCTCTCCATTCAGCCTAGGAGAAGGCAATTTACACTCATGATTACATGACAGCATGATTCAGTGCTACTGCTAAGCAAAATGTCTTGGATAGAACCATTTTCACTGAAAAAATGAAGATTTGTGTTAAGAATGTGCATTGCATTCACTGTTTTGGCCAGAAGAAAACAAAAAACATATTGAAACACCTAAACAAAAATTTTCAACAGTTTTAAAAGAAACATTTTCAACTTTTTGTTTGGAATAGTTTATTTAAAAATGTGCTCAATTTTTATATGAACAAGAAACCTCTGTCAAGCTCAAGGACAAATCATTGCATTCAGTATGAAACCATTTTCATGACTTTTCAGTATCACAAGTGAACAGAACAAGCAGGTATATGAGCAGCTATAGTCACAGCATGGCCACAGATGGAAGAGCAGTTCATTCTCCTCTCACTGGGGCCTTTCCCCACAGTACCAGATTCAGGCAAACACTTGGAAGTTTCTCATCACTTTTCTACCACAGAGCTTCTCCCCTGATCTGTCACATCACTGCTTGGCAAGGTCACCCTACAGGTCGTCCAACCCACCTGTTACCTGCTCTTTTGTAATTTGGACTGCCTTCAACAATGATTAGCAGCACTGGCTGGACAGACACAGTGCAAGTAGGAATCATATAGCTCTGCAAAGCACCACATACCTGACTTGGAAAAAAACCCATGTGATCCCTGTTTGATCTATCAAGGCTCTTAAACTTCACCCATTACTGTAGTAGCAGAGTACCTCTCACATTCCTGTTCCTCCGCGGAGGCTCCAAAAAATGCCAGCAGCTGAAACCAGATGGCACTAGGCTTCTCAAATTTATTTCATGTATACCCCATGTACATGAACTGTACTGTGGTGCCACTAGGAATCTCAACATTCACTTGGAAGCGAACACCAGACATCCAGGAGGCAAAATAAGACAGCATCATGTGCCCATGGATGGGGTGGCCAGGAATGCATGTACAAGATGCCTGGGTATAAAAGCTCTAACTGGGTTTTGTAGCCTATTGTAGCTCCATGTCAGTAAGTGTTTGGTCACCATCCATGTTTATGAGACCTTCAAAGACCATTTGCACTTGTAGCTTTGTTAGGGTAGTGTTGACCCTGGCCCTCATGTAGTCTTGGCTCTTGTGGCTTCACTTCAGGGGTGTAAATCTTTAGAAACACCCCTAGTGTGCTCACTCACCATATAGGACCTGGGCTTCATCTTACCCTGACATGATGGAAGCAACCAACAATGTCAGGGACCTGGAGATACTGTCTTTTCTTGGTTCTGCCCAGCATCCTTTTGATGTCCTGTGACAGCTCTTCCCTTCATTCAGACCTGTCCCTAATACTAAACTCCCACCCTGTTCTTTAACACGCTATGCACACACCTGGCTAGTGTCTAAAAGAACGACCCCTTGGACGGGGGTGTTCCTACATGTGCACGCTCTGTGTCCAAAACACAACACAGCAGCAGCAAGCAAACCTCAGCATGATTTTCCAAACCCACTATTCCGTTTCCCTTTGCTAGGCCTTCCTCCTGTCTTTGCCCCTCATTCCCTCCTACCCCAGAGGACCATGCAATCCCTTTCCATGCTGGGATGGAGCCCTGCAGGATCTGGCACCCAATGGGCCATTCTCTTGCTACCTGGGATTTGAAGTAGGTCTCCTGAGGGGTGCCCAGCACATCGGCAGAGGCAATGTCCAGGTGCATCAGTGTCTGTCGGAAGGAAGGGCGGTTCCGGGGCTTGCTTTGCCTGAAAAGAACAACAAAGCCGCATGACAGAACATGCCACTGAATTAAACACACTGTTCCTGCCTTTCTGTACATCATAATTCTGTTACTATACAGACACAGTGCCTGAAAGGGATCAAAAGCAAAAGAATTCTCCCCTGCCTGCCCCATGGCTTTTCAAAGTGGCAACAGAATGACAACCCTTGGTGGACAAGCCTGGCACCTCCCTGGCTGGCAGTGTCCCTGTCACTGCTCTCATATCACAGCCTCTCCTTCTTTCATATTCCTAGAACCAACTCCCCAAAGAAGAGGAACTGAGTTTTATCTTGGCCTGACCCTGCTGCTACCACCCACTTCTGAACAGCATTTCCCCTGACTCCAGAAGCCTCCTGGCTTCCTGTCACTTTCTCACTGCAACCTCCCCACACACATCCTTGGCAAACATGACATTGTAAAATGCCTACTTCACTCTCCCCATCCCATTAGATCGCTGGACTTAGAATCATAGAAAATGGGGGTCAGAAGGGACCTCAGGAGGTCACATCTAGCCCAACCCCCTACTCAAAGTAGGACCATCCCCAACTAGATCATCCCACCCAAGGTTTTGTCTTGCTGGGTCTTAAAAGCCTTTAAAGATGAAAATTCCATAATCTCTCTGGATAACCTGTGCCAGTGTTTTACTATTCACCTGCTGAGAGTTTATCCTAATAACCAGCGTAAACTTCCCTTGCTGCAACTTGAGCCCATTGCTCCTTGTTCTGTCATCTGCCACCACTGAGAACAGTCCAGCTCCATCCACTTTGGAACAGCCCTTCAGGGAGTTGAAGCTGCTATCAAATCCCCACCTTCAGTCTTCTCTTCTCCAGACTAAATAAGCCCAGTTCCTTCAGCCTCTCCTCACAAGTCATGTCCCCCTGCCCCTGAACCATTTTTGTTGCCCTCTGCTGGATTCTCTCCAACTTGTCCACATCCTTTCTGTAGTGGGGGGGACCAAAACTGGACACAGTAACACAATAACACAGCTCTTGGGCAATTCAATCCTGATGTCTCCTGGTCTTGCTCAAGCCCTGCTGCCTCTGCTCCTTCCCTTGCAGAGTTTCCTCTCTCTCAACACTCAGCCCACAAACATCAATGGCAACTGCATGCTTCCTGCAAACATCTGACAGGCCTAGCTGGAGACCAACCAATCTGCTTAAAGAAAATGTGACAGAGCTGCATGACTGAGTGGGATGAGGCTCTTACCATGTCTGCTTCATGAGGATTTTGAACCCATCTGGACAGGTGGAAGGGACAGGAAGGTGCAGGCTGTTACTGCCCACACCCCAGATGATGGCTGAGGAGTCCACATCCTTGTAGGGAATCTCTCCTGTAAGCAGTTCCCACAAAACCACGCCAAACGACCTGTCGCAGAAACAAACGGACAAACCAGAAGAGACAAAACACTTGAACCATATGTTTCATAAAAAATGTTCCAACAGATTCAGCTATTTTCTGCTCATTTAACACACTGGTAACAGGTGCCTGACTGTAAAAGGCAAATGGATTCAAAACTAGCAACATTAAAAGCTTGTAACCAGGTAGAAGGATAGTCTCAAAAGGGTATTTCATACCTTGTGCAATCTCTCTTCCTACCCTGTGCCCCGGCATTTTATGCATAGCCACATCAGTTTTAACTCTCACCCCCTGTTGAAAACCTAAATCCAAACCCTCTTCCTTTCAGGGCTTTTATCTCAAAATGAAATAGGAGCTAGAGGCTCTTTGGTGTGAATCAAGTGCAAGGGAAGTCCATTGTTTTTCCAGCTCCAGTAAACTAAAAGATAAAGTTTGTTTTCCTAGGGAAAATTTGGATTACTCCTAGTGTAGCTGCTCTGCTCAAAGTCTGAATTCACAGGTATGCCTGCCAAGGTGCCTGGACCAAGCAGGGTTTGACTTTAGTATTTGTTTTGAATTTTTAATAGCCGACACTCCCTCTTCTGGCAATGTGCTGAACAACCGTTCTATCCACAGCCATTCCGAAGCTAAGGAGACACAAAACTACTACAACACAACATAAAGAAATGAAGGAACAAAATGCATCAATTGCGAGAGTGTCAATATCTGAACATTTCAGACGCCATCTGACATTCACCCTTGGCGTAACTTGAAAGAAAGATGATGACCGATAATCCTACACACAGCATAAAGACAGTCTATGCAGGGCAGAGAATCTACAACAGAGGAAATGAAAATTACAGGAAAGAAAATTTTGTCTCTCTCCTGAAGTGAATCCACTGGTCTAGACACAGGTCATGACTCAGGAGAAGCAACAAGCAATTACTGCTGTCTACCTACCAAGTGCAGAGGCTCATGGAAAGGCAAACTGATGCCAAAATAGTCAGTACAAACAAAAACCAAAGGAAGATATTTGACTGCTGAAGAAAAGCAATCACCATGTGAACCTTCCAGAAGTCGGAATGAACCTAACATGAAGAAATGTTATACAGACCAGACAAGTAGTTTAAAACCCACAAATTATCCTCTCCCACAAGCTATAGCACCCACAAATTATCCCCTCTTCCCCCCTTCTCCATACATTTTTGCACACCTGTGATGGACATCATCTCTATGGGGTCATCTGGAGCCGTGGGACAAAAGACACCATTATGAGTTCCCATAAGAGTGTTTTACTTCCCTGGCCCAAACTCGCCTGCAGGCATTGTGACATGATGCAGTTTCTGCATGGGAAGGAGACTACTCTGAGGTCCTAGAAGTAGTTCCCACCCTGCTGCCAGCACAGTAGATGCCTAGTTTGCACAACTGGCACACAGGAGACCCTGACAAAGGGAACAGCAGTGGGCAGGCATTACTCACTGGAATGTCTCAAGTCCAGTAGGGAGCAAGAAGGAAGCAGCTAGACCTCAGGGGCAAGTCAGGAGCCACTGAAGGCAAGTAACACAAGGAGACTGGTGATTTCATAGATTTCACAGACATTAGGGCTGGAAGGGACCTCGGGAGATCATCGAGTCCAGCCCCCTGCCCAAAGGGCAGGAAGTCAGCT
>NW_017728929.1:5927591-5943466 GCF_001723895.1 Crocodylus porosus | reverse complement strand
TCTTCTTGAACTCCCATCTCCCTGGGGTCATGGTCCCTGAGGGCCTGACTGACTAGCCTCTTGAGCTTGTCAAAGTCAGCTTTTCTGAAGTCAAGGACTTCTGTGTTGCTGACTGACTTGCCAGCTTTACGGCGGATGGGTCGCTGTCACCCAACTTCCCATCAATCACTACTATGGTAATCCTTCTCAAACACTGCAATAAAAAGTCCTGTTGAGGAAAGGGTGAGGGTACCAGCCCCAACCCCCTGCTATTAAAGGACCAAGCAGCTGTTACTTTGCTCTGTTTCCATATCAGTGGAAAGAAGAAACAGAAACTACTGTTGAGAGTAGTGGCGCTCAATCTTTTGGCTCCATGGGCCAAATGAATGGCACAGGGCCAGTCCATGGGCCAGATCCACGGGCTCACCACCTGTGACCAGCCTCACAGTGCCCAAATTAGGCCCCACACTGCCCATATCCACCTTGTGCCACTCAGACCACACTTTATTGTGTCCAGGCAAGTGGGCAGGGCACATTATCCAGCTGCAGGTCCAGAAAACTGGGAGCAGGGGAGCATCAATTAACACTGACACCGCTACCCCACCGCCAAGTTTTCAGACCCATGCGGAGTCTGGCAGGCTGGATGGCATGACACTGTGGGGTGAATCTGGCCCATGGGCTGGGGGTTGAGCACCCATTGTCTAGAACAGCCCCAGATAGAGCAAACACTCTTCCAGAGTGCCTACTCTATTCCTCCAGAGGGACACTGAGTAGGATGGGAGACGCCATCATGCACAGGATGGGAAATACATGGGTTTCTGCCCAAGTCACTGGAAGCCATACAAGATCATAAAGACACAGGCTCCAGCTGCGGTTTGGAGTCCATCCTTGATGTTGAGGTTCTAAACATATGAATAAATATATTTCATTTTTGCTGCTTTCGTAACTCCACTCTTCACTGCCAGCGCTTCTACCGCTGAGCAGGTCTCAGGAGAAAGAAACAGTTCCATACAGAGCAATGAGACAACCTAATGGTGAGGAAGAATTTTGGATACAGGAACATGAGGAAGACTGCACCAGCTGAAAGAAAGGTGAAGATCAGCAATTAAAGTAACAGGGCAACTCACCAGATATCCACTTTTTCAGAGACAGGCTCATTGCGTATCACTTCTGGGGCCATCCAAGCCACGGTTCCCGCAAAGGACATTTTTGTACTTTTATCACAGAGTTCTTTAGATGTGCCAAAATCTGAAATTTTTACTGCATCTGTGTGAGTGACTAATACACTAGAGAGAGAGAAAACCACACAGAGTCAGCAAAGAGAAAAATGCTTTGCCTTTCTACAGCAGCTTTCAGTAGAGGAGCTCAAATCTCTCTACATATATTGCTTAAGCCACCTAACCCCACTGCCAGATACTAGCTATATATATATTTAACAGATGTGCAAACTGAGGCACCCATGAAGTTAGTGCCTGACCTGGCCCTCAATCGCTGAACCTAAAGCATGCAGATTTTAAAAATCTAATCAGCAAATAGCGTCAACTGGCCAGTTCTTGCCTATTCTCCTCTGCTTAGAGCAACCTTTTCCTAACCACTGCTACAGATCCAGTCTTTATGGCAACATGGGAAGGAGTGACATTGGAATAAACCTGTTCAGCAATCGGACCTGATATCTTCACTAGGGATAGATTTGTCTCCCAACCTACCAATCCTAGTTTCTTTCATCATTTATACATGGCTCTCAGAGGCACTCTAATTAAAAGTGCCTGGATAGTCTCATGTATCACTGTCCCTGTGCTGAAAAATGGTGGCAGGGGCGCTTTAACTAAAGCTCATCAAACAAGCTTTAAAGTACCCTTGCCATCATTTTTCACCGCGGGGATGCTGATACAGGAGATGCTGGCATTTGCTGGAACATAGTAATTACCACGCTGCAGCAACTACAATGTGCTGTAATTACAGCGCATCAGAGCATGTATAGGCGCCCCTTCTTTCTACAGTACCAGAACCCAACTCCTCACAAACCACACAGCTGCACGGCACATAACTCTTTCCTCTGAGATCACATCTCTAACATTTCCTAATTTAAGCTTCCATTTTAATCAAAGTCCCTGCAGGGTAGAGTGCTACAGCCATTCTTAGCAAATGTCCCGTTTTAAATCAGGGAGAAGAGCTGATAAGGCTGCTTTGCCGTGGGCCAGAGTACAGGGTGAATAATGCTGCAGTTCCACTGATGAGCTCTGACACTCTCTCTTTATGGTACTTTTTTCTGAACTCTTGATTCTGACTTCCAGGGGCCAAAATCAATTCTGCTGTAAACATACTGCAATGGAGTCACAGGCGGGTACCTCACGGTAGGCTATATTTGGAGGAGATTCCAAACTGTTCTTCCTGTAAACCTGTGCTTTTAACAGAAATGGCTACAGCAACAAGGGATGTAATAACCATCCACAGAAATTCACTGTACACAGTATAATTAGAGGACTAACAAAGGAAAACTGAGACCTATTTGTAGGAATTTTTTTATATTCAAGTTTTCTATAACAAAGCAATCACGTGTCTAAAGGCATTCTCATGCCAGGACTCTTGGATTGCTGCCCCAACTACTTAAGAAACACCCTCTAAAAGATTTACAATCAAAATACTACCAGATACAATAATAGCACTACTGTCCCCTAGCATGAGGCTGGACAGGCAGAAAGAGAAGCATCCAGGGAAGAAGAAAATGAGATAGCTGGGCAGTATCAACAGGAGTGTGGATTCAGGGAAGGAAAAGGATACACAATTAAGAAAGCAGGAGGATGACAGAGAAAAACAAGGAGAGATACAGTGAAGAGCTCTCTGTCAAACTGGGTAAAAATACCATCTTGTTACAGAAAAATTTCCTTTACTTTTCACATAAGCAACTGGTATAGATGCCACGGGGATGTCATGCTAACATGACTTGGAGTGAGCAGGATCTGTGCAGTGATGGACCAGAACAGAGAGGAGATACAAGACAAGTCTGTCAAGTTCTGAGCCACACCGTGAGAAACTTTAAGGGCCTTTAATCTAACTCAGCATCCACTGCCAGGAGAATTCTCTCTCAAGTCTCTTCCTGAAAGCACGTTTGAGTTTTAAGCTCTAAGCACCCAAGGACTCACTTTGGTGACTTGAGGTCTCGGTGGATGATTTTATGAAGGTGTAAATAATTCATTCCACTGGCAATCCCTGTGGACCAGTCCACCAGCAACCGAGGTGTGACTTTCCGACCCGCTCGCAGCACTTCGTATAGTTGCCCATGTGCGCAGTACTCCATGATGATGCAGTAACATGGGGCTTGAGTGCAAACTCCCCTAGCAGAGGAAACACACACATACATTGTATAAGTTAATAAAAAGGAAGTCCGATGCTGAGGATCAAAGGGAGCTACGGAACTCAAAAAATACACCATTATGACCTCGTTGTCAGAGATGTCAAGTGCTCACCTCTTGCTTACGGTCATGGAAGCCAGCAACACTCAGCAGCTTTTGAAGTGAGACACTGAAGCCTAAATGGAGCACTGAGTTCCTCTGAGGCCAGAGGCCCTCTCCCAAGATGAGCTCCACCTCAGTCTCATGGCTTTTGTTTGAGACGTGCTGCATCTGTTAACAATTTGCTTTAGATGCAAAGTCTGTAAGCCCTGGAGAATCCATCACAGTCCTAGGTTAAGTGGTTCCTGTGGTTAATTACCTTCAGAATAACAATTTGCACCTTCATCTCTAGTCTTAACTCCACTTCATCTTCCAACCCTTGAAACTTACTCACATTCTTCTGCTAGATTGGGGGTCTCAAACTGTGGTATGCATACCCCTGGGGGTATGCAAGACATCTCTGTGGGGGTATGCGGGAAAAACTGTGTAATGGCCGATTTAATTTGCATTATAATAGCAATTGGCATTTAAGGGGTTAAAACATATGCTACTAGGGGTATGCAGGCAGCTGGTAAATTTGGAAGAGGGTACACAATAGGAAAAATTTGGGAATGTCTATGCTAGGTTAAAGACAGAAAGCCTCTTCCCCTATGTAGATACTGGGAGACAATGATTAAGCTGTGAAGGAATCGTTTCTGCCCATCTCATGGTTTAACATTAACACTGTGTAAAGATCTTTCTCAAATAAAGTTCCATTAGCTTGGAAGATCCTCAAGCACCACTTAGATTATTGAGGGAGTGAATTCAAACTTATAATGATTTTATATTATTCAGATCTTTGACTGCAGTGCGTGGTTTCCTTAGGGCAGTGGCTCTCCACCTTTCCAAGTCAGGGAACCCCTCCATTATTTTTCTGAATTGACCCTCGTTAAGAACCACTGCTGGCGCTGCCTCAGGTTACCTCAATGATTCTCAACCAGGTGCAGCTGCCTCCAGATAAAACTACCCTGCTCCTGCTGCACAGCCAGACCAGAGAAGGGTGGAGGTACACGCCCTTCTGCACTGGGGCTCTGATCATCCCAAAGAAGGCAGGAGCTAGCTCAGCTGTAGCCCTTCCTGGTCTTCCCCATGGTATGCTCCTTCTGGAACAAGAGGCACATGGGTGGAACTGTCCTGTTCTGGGATGGAGAGGGTGACAGATTGGGAAAAGCTACAGCCAAGCCAGCTTTGACTGCTTTAGGCTGGTCAGAGCCCTAATGCAGAAGGACTGCAAACGGTGCAATTTTATCTGGCTGCCGCCATTGTGGCAGTACTCACGTTGCAGCAGACCCTTGACACCTTAGGACACAGATTAAGTGCATGTTCTGTACAGCACTCCAGATTGCAGCAATGTTCACCAGGAAATTACTGGCCTGCATCACAGAACGGTAAAGCCAGTTATACACAGCTTAGTGCTGTGTCTGCTCTGAGGAGCAAGCTTATGCCAATTCTGTTCAGCCCTTTAAAGAGAAAGGGGCTTGGCAAAGGCTGACATCACTGGTCCTCTTGCCTTTACATTTTACAATAAATGGATTTAGATCCTGCCAACAGCAACATGTTAACTTTGGATAGGAGCAATGTGCAGACTGCCTCACCTCTGTCCCCTAAAGCAGAATTTCCTACTCCCAACATGTGCTTTGGACAGCAGCAGCCATGTAGGTGGATTGGCTACATGCCCAAACCAACTCAGCACACCACCTGCTCCATTGCTGCATTAGCCAGGCCCCTCCTAGCTTTCATGATAACTTCACACAGAAAGCCTGCACTTCTGGGTAGCAGCAGTGATGGAGAAAAGAAGAGGCCCCCTTTGGAGTGTTTCCCATTAAATCATACCTGTGCAACAAAGGGACAGTTGCTTAGATTCAGGCATGGGCTTAAGTACCTTGATGAAACAGGTTCTAAGTGATGGTGGACTTGAAAAAACAACTGTCCTTTCTAAGAGAGTCCTTAGAAAGAGATTCCTTCCATTTCAGAAGGTCCTTGAACTGCTGAGGACAAAGTATCCTGGAGCCAGCTAACAAATTTTCCAGACCTGTCTTAGCCAGGATGAGACCCAGAACCTATCCTAAGACAGAAAAGCTACAGTCCAGGAAGATTCCTGAGGTGCCCCTGGGAACTTTAAAACCCATATAAGGGTTCAAGGTAATTCTTTTTGAATTCTTTTTTACCCCAATTGGAAGACTGGATCCTTCCAAGTCAGTAAAGCAATGCTAGTGCATTGCTTGCATGCACTAGCAATGTGGTTAAAAAGCACATGGCTTGTATCTAGTGGGGACTCTCCGCAATGTTAAGAAAAGAATAAATCCTCAGTTAGAACTATTGGAGAAGACAGGATCAGGCAGATTCCTGAACTTGGGAACTCAAAACCTGGCCTGCTCTTGACACAGAGAGAAGTTATTTTGTGTCTAGAAAACACCTAGGTCACAAAAGTCAAGACTTACTTGAAGGCGATGATGTTAGGGTGCTTCAGCTTCCGCAAGTGCTTGATGTCAGTCTCATTCTGGTCTCTAACCTTCTTGATAGCCACCTCCTCTGCCCGGAATTTGCCCAAAAAGACGGCTCCCTGTGCTCCGCTGCCCAACCACTGCAACTCCGAGATCTCCTCAAACGGGACTTCCCACGTATCTGG
The DNA here is from genome assembly GCF_001723895.1 of Crocodylus porosus. Classification (NCBI taxonomy): domain Eukaryota; kingdom Metazoa; phylum Chordata; order Crocodylia; family Crocodylidae; genus Crocodylus; species Crocodylus porosus. Next base: position 5,937,427 of record NW_017728929.1, on the reverse strand, counting down.
CAATGCACAGGAATGGGACATAGCTAAAGAGATCTCCCAGGTCATGAAGGACTCTGCTGCAAGGTCACATTAGAGCCAGCAACTGCCTGCTCCCTTGTTCTCTCTTGTGAGACCAGCATCTTTTTGACAAGGCGCTGAACATCCTTGTGGACTGATGCTGCCTGATTTAAGGTCCCCTCTACCACATAATTCAGCAAGTGTCTCTACAACATTAGTAATCATACAATTATATCTAATTCAAACCCACATAGAAAGAAACATGCTTAATTTCAACAATGGGAAACATACATAAGAGTTTTGCTCCCAAAAAATGGGGATAAAGAAGGGGACTGAAAGGAAAATAATAAATATGGGGCCAGCAATAGGCAGCTTATAAAATCACCAGCCAAACAAATGTTCTGATCACAGCTGGAGCTGGTAAGTGACACAACCAACCTAATCCAACCCATCATTTGATATCACCAACAAAGTGTTTTGAAGTACTTGGATCATTCATATTTAGATGGCTCATGACCTGCTTAGGTTGCATCAGGCTGCTGAGTCCAAAAGGAGGCACACAGCTGTTGAAATGCTGCTTCTGCTTCAAAGAGTGCCAAAGGGTGCCATTTTCCTACCTCGTGGAGGCACCTCAGCTGTCTCGCACAGTTGTCTGCTAAATCTTTGTCTCTACCGGGAAAGAGAATCTAACCATGTGAATTATCTGGGTTCCACTGTACCATCAGTGTAACACTGCCTGCATAATAAAACACCCGCATCTTCTCCTTCCCAAACATAAAGAAATGTGTATTTCACCATGACATAGCTGTCCAAAGACCCTAACGCATAAACTGTGCTTTGTTATGTCCTAATCTTATCAGCCTGATTTCAGTATGTAATTTTTCTACGGGCGTATCATTAAATGGGAAATATCACTTAATATAGCACTCAACCAACAGTGAAAAGGACCATTATTAATTTACAGAAACATTATTCATATATTTGAAAGCGATCAATATACACCATTCATTTGTGTGTAAATCTATCCTAAAAAGGAATTATAGATTGTGTGGACATTAAGTTTACTGATGAAAGTATAGTGTTTACTTTCATTCAACTCTAATGCTATTATGCCATAATACATTACGCATTTCTTTACACTTGAGAAGAAAGTGTTTGCTATATAAAGAACAAAAGAGTTATTCTGTCCTTGCCTTTTTTATTTCCTTGTACTGAAGGACCTGATTTTGTAACCAATATAGTAGGTAACTAGGCTATGATCATTTAATAACCATTGCTGTTTTTCAAAACTTCCTTTTATATCTTCTTTTGTTCCTTCTGTGATGGTAGAAAAACTTAAATAAACAGGATGTATAGGTAACAATTGAGAGTCATTCAATACTTACTTGATGAGACAGACCCAGTCACGATGAGAACATCCTGCTTTCGCTCTAAAGGTACACGGAGGCCAAAGGCTTGGGTTGCTGTACATTTCCTGGCCCTGCAGCTGTCAAATTCAGTGTTTGGGGTCCTTGGCTACCATGTAAAACTGCAGGGCCTGGGAAGGAATAACCAGGCTCCTGGTGGTGATACTTCTTTTGCAGCAGCATCCTACCCTCACTCTGCTCCATGCAGCTGAAGTCTGAGCCCGTCCCCCTGCCTCCATTCCAGCAGCCCAGGACATGAACTCTTATCAGCTGCACCTTGAGGGTAGGCATGAGTGGCACCTGAGAAGATGCTTGGGCTTAACTTGTGGCATGCCTGCCAAAAAGGTTTACCATCCAGAGCACAGGTGGCCAAAAGAGTTCTGTCCTGTCCCAACTTCGATACCTAGAGACTGGGATCAGAGAGATTCTCCCAGAAAACTATGCCCAGCTAAAAACAGGAGGCCAGCTGGAAAATGACATTTCCAACCATGGCATCTGTTACCTGCACATACTAGACACTCGCACAGAATAGCTTTAGCTAGCAGCCATGATAGAATCCACTGTGTGGAGATTAAAGCGACTCCTTTGGTGTCCAGGAAAAACTACTAAAGGAACAAAGCAGCAAACAAACCTTGGATCAACATGGAGTCCGATCCAGACTGAGTGACGCTACAGCGATAAAATAAAGAACGCAATAATAAGGAAGGAAAGTCACTGCAGGGCTCAGGGGTGGGATAAGACTTCTAAAGATGGTTTGCATCTGGTATGATTTTGGCCTACAAGATCTAAGAACTATCAGGAATAGTCTGATTGAGTAAGCTTCAGTCTAACCATTAACCTTCATGCTTACCATGGAGCAACATGGAAAAACACACTCATGTAAGTTTCACTGATGCAGCGAGACTTCCTCTGAAACCAAGGGGTTCTCAATGCCCCTCAGTGCTGCCATCATGCAGTGCTACCAGACAGCACCAGGCTCAGCATATAGAAGATGCTTCAAGCTTCACTTTTGACTGCACTGAATTTTCCTGATGTTGGCCCAAAATATCCCAGAGCAAAGAATGTGAGATAAAGACTCTGATGTAGACTGTGTCCTCCAAAGCACTTCTGGCAGGTACAGGCGAGGGTGATTTGAGCACTCCAGCATCCCCATTCTCAAACAACCCCATATCCACCAAGAAGCATGAGCAGATCCAGCATTAGCCCACATTCACCTCCCTGCACAGGCAGTGCATGGCCAAAGTGCACTGTGACTGCTGGATCCACCCCTGCACAGAAGACTGGCAAGAACCACCACATGCAGACAGGTCACCATACTGACCGCATGCTGTGAAATCTAAAGTCAATATTTTGGGAGGGTGATGCCAGCACCTAGGATGTATGCCTGCACACAAGAGTGAAAGGCAAAGCCTTGTTCCAAGATACAACACCAAGATGTGACAGGATGAGCACTGCTTCAGCCCCTACATCAGGGCTGGGCAAAGGATCTGGCCGACAGTGGACTCCGTTTCCCAGCAGCCCCTGCCTGCATAGCTGGGCCCAGGCTCCATGGAGACCCCAGCCACAACTGCACCATGGCAGCACAAGGCTGGGGTTGCCATGGAAACCAACCCCAGACATGCTGGCAGGGTGCACAGCAGGGCAGGGGGTGCTCCAGACCTGCTGGGATCTTGCAGCAGGTACAGCTTGGTTTGGGAGCCACAATCTGTATCCGGCACGCTCTGGGCAGGTATGCATGGGCAGCAGATTGTGGCTCTGCCCCAGCTCAGAAGCAGGCTGTCACCACTGCAAGGGGCAAGGGCAGAGCCATGGTCTGCTTCCTGTGCACCCCTGCCCAGAGCATCCAGGCTGAAGATCGCAGCTTTGCCCTGGCCCCAGACCAAGCTGCCCCCACTGCAAGATCCCAGCCGCTCCAGAGCAGGCCCCCACCCTGCCCTGCCACACACCCTGCCAGCATGGCTAGGGGCGGTCTCCATGGCAACCCCACTCTTGCGCTATCAGATCAGCTGCAGCTAGGGTCTTCATGGAGCCTGGCCCCAGCCATGCAGGCAGGGGCTGCTGGGAAATGGCATCCGACTGCTGGCCAGATCCACCATTTTGCCCACCCCTGTCCTACATCCAGAGGTTGCTATTATTCTCCTGGCACTTAACAAGCAGGATTTAATTTAAACTCCTTCACCCAGGAGCACAGGTAGGGTTTGTGGCACTCTCTGCCAGGATGTAGCAGACTTCCTGATACTTCTGGGTGTAAGCACACACAGGGAAGAAATTTTCTCCATACAATTGGAGGATTGTGGAAGTAGGGTTGAAATATATTGAGAACTTGTGTGTGTGAGTGATTAAGGACCATCTGGGCAGAAAGACAGTAATCTCTCCCCCACAGAAAGGTAATACTGGAGCAGACAACTAGATTGGTTCAGTGGCTTAGCTTTCCAGAAACAAATTGTTGCTGTGAGATGATGTTGGCCTTAAGACCAGGATTACCTATCGTTCACAGAAAAACAAAACGGAATTATCAAATGCAGCGCTCTCAGGGGTCAGGCAGAAGAGAAAGCACAGCAGTGGTAGTGCATGATTTATAAATAGGAAGTTAAAAAGAACTTTTGGAAAAAGGATTTGAAGTCCAACGTGAACTGCTCCTTGATCCAACTAGCCTACAGTGACCCTAAAAATGTCACGCAAGCCTTGCCTCATCCACTAAGGTTTCAATTGAGCTCTAAGCTCTGGCAGACAAAAAATATATAACAATAACAACAATAATAATAGCAAGGAGGAAATTCTGGAAGACAGTTTTTTGGGTAAATGTGATATCTTTTATTAGACCAATTAAATAGCTGGAAAAATTGTTATTTAGTTGGTCTAATAAAAGATATCACATTTACCCAAAGAACATTGTTTGCCTATGTCCTTAGACCAACACGGCTACAACCAGCACCCCAGGAAGAAATTCTAGAGCTGACGACACCTACCTGGAAATACCCTGCATTCACAGCCTATTTTTCTTTAATCCTCTCCTTCTTAGGCAGCTCAAGCCTTTAAACTGCAGCTGGCAGTCTCATGCACAAGCAGATGCAGTGCTGAGGATCCAACTTACTTAGGGCTTTGTGGGTCAAAACCGGCATTTTAAACTTGGTCAAGAAAAATCAACTGACAGCAAATGCAGAGCAGGAAGCACATGTCATGTTCCTTGCAGGAAGCAGGATGTAATAAAAGCGTAAGCCATGTTGTGCATCAACTTAGTTTTCCAAATAGGCTGTAGCTCCATGTAGAGCACCCTGCAGTAATCCAACCTCCAGCTGATCACGACATGGGCCACTGAAGAGAGAAAAGGACGCAACTTCCTTGCCCAGAGAGGTGCTAACAGCAATCCTGGCAGCTGCTGTTATTTAATAAATATGGAGGGACCACCTAGGATATTTGAGTGTCTGCTTATTAATTTATGCAATTTATATGCTGCCCTTTCCAATACAGGCTTTGGCAGCTTACAGCAAGAAAAACAGAACAACTTAAGAGGACAGCTAGAAGAAATAAAATAAAGCAGAACCCCACTAAACAGTATTTTGGCCTAGTTCTGCTTGCTAAATGCCTGCCCGAGCAGAAAGGGCTTGCAGTGCTTCTGAAAGATGTCAAGACTCGAGCTCTGTGGACGTGGCATACCGATGGTACTCGCAGGAGGTTGCTTCCAGCTGGCCTGAGGGATTGTGATGGGGCACAAGAGAGAAGGCAGGAGAAGATGGGGAGAGAAGGGAGAAGTTATGCTACTTAGCAATACATGGTGAGCCTAAGGGGGATAGCATCCTAATACAGGTGCTGTAAAGGAAGGTCTGAACTCCAGCCAATTTGGGTCAACCAGTCTGAAAATGAAGTCTTTGCCTTTTCTGGATGCAAACACAAAGGAGGAGGTTCTTGGGCATGAGTACAGAAATGCTGTTTCCATATTGGGTAGATGAGCCTCCGTTTGCCCCCCAGGAGAAACTGTTACAGTACTAAAGCATGTCAAGCATTGTATAAAATGCAAAGGATGCAGCTGCGTGAGCCAATAGCAATTCCAGCGTGAAGCAGCATTCTGACTTGTTGTCACCCTAATTCCCGCAGGGTCTAATGCAGGGGTGTCAAACTCATCCTGGCACCTCCCCACTCCCCCAGAAGCTGGATCTGAACCATGGGGTCCCTCATGGGCTGGATCCAGACATGAGTGGGGTAAGTGGATGGGGTTCATGGAGTCATCCCTCACCCCCTGGCACCGATACGCATGCCCCATGGGGCTCTGCGCCCCGGATTTAGGCAGCAAGCTCTACCTCCTAATTCCTGGCCCCTTTGCCAGCCCTGCAGGCCACATGATATGACTCCATAGGCTGGATCCAGCCCATGGCCTGCAATTTTGATACTCTTGGTCTGATGTCCAAACAGCCACAAACTCAAAAAGCTCTTAAATAATGTACTGCTGCTGGGGCAGAATAGCCACTGAACTAGATTCCCAGTTCCTTTCACATTTCAAAGCATACCATGCCCATAAAGATGCAGCAAATAGGAGAGTGGATAGGCCAACATGGTAGATGGTCTAAGCTTTCAGGTAGTCCTACTGAAATGGCAAGACTCAAGCTCCATAGCTTCCAAAATCAGACATTGTAAATCAAGCTGCAGCACTTCAAACATCAGAGATTCATGGAAAGGATGGAAGAGAACAGCTCTTGGTGACAGCTGCTAGTGCCTAATCTTTCCCCAGGCTGTTTTCTGGAAGGTAAGTGGCTTGGGGAGATCCCAAAAGATCAATTCTGTCTAGCAGCAGGCAGTAAAAAAGCTGCTGACACGACAAAAGGCCCAAATACTAGCTGCATGCAGATGACACACAACCCATCTCCCACGCACTACTTATGGCCATGCCACTACTACTAAGATACCTCAGATGAGACAAGCTCGTGAATGAAAAACAGCTGGCAAGCAATTCAATCTCGAATTAAATGGGGCCTGGGGCCACTGACAGGTATTCATTTAAAGGGGCAATGGGATCTGACCCTGGCCCCAACAACCACGCCTCCTGCCAGGTCACATATGTATGGCAGGACATGTGATTCTGGGATCAGGGATCGGATCCCAGTCACATCACACTTGGCAGTGCAGGGGAAGCCTGGGATTGTGATCCTGGACTCCCCCTGCACCAGCAAGTTGAAAGCCAGGTGTCCAACAATCAAGTGATGAGAACCTCAGCCGGGGAACTGCACTGGGGTGTCAAACCAGCCTCAGTGCGGGCCCCAGACCTAGCCAGGCACAGTTGCCTAGCACAGGGTTAAGAGTCCCCCATGAAGAGAAGGCTCTACTCCCCCTCCACGCTGGGCTGCTCAGCCAGAGTGTCCCAGCACAGGGTTTAAAGTCCCTAGAGGAAAGAAACCTCTTCTCCCCCCACCATCAGGAGCTTTTGCTCTCCTACACCAGGCTGCCCAGCTAATGGTGCCCAGAGCAGGGTTTAAAGTCCCCAGCAGGGGAAGCCTTTGGCTTCCCCCCCTCTGCCAGCTTGCAGTGGGGCCAACAATCAGCAGAAAGCTGTAGCCTAAAGCAGGCACATCAAACCAGACTTTCACCCGACTCTGCCTTACAGGGTCGCTTACACTTTCTGCAGGCTTGGCCCCTGTCTTACATCCTTTCTGTTACTCTGGTTTCTCACAGGGCACTGTATCGAGCTCCTGGTCTCCAGTCTTTATCTCCAAGGCACCCTATGGTCTTGAGTATCTAAAAGAATAAAGACCAGGATCAACAGCTTCACTCCTCTAGCAGAATAGAGCTCTCTGCAATGAGGGCAAAGCTTGTTGATGCCTGAGACCAATCTTCTTGGGGCTGTGGTGAAACCATGCAACAAACTCACCAGGATCTAAAAAAATCCCTTCCCAGCTTTTACTCTGAGTGCCAGAGTACATTTCTTTTAACTTCCCTTCTCTAACAAATACAGAGCCCCATGTCTACTTAAACAAACAATAACACCTAACAACCCCACAAGATCCCAAAACCAAACAAAAACCCTACTAAAACACCCCACTGAGCAACCCCACCCTAGTCCAATCCAGGAAAGGATGAGAGAGAGATGAACACATTAGGTGTCAGTCACCACTATCATGAGCATGGTATAAAAACCTGTTTTAAAAAAATCAGGATAGAATGGGGATGTTCCTACATATCCTTCAAACTCCAGTACAGAATCAGGTTGACCAGTTTTACCACCAGATAGAGAGAGGAATCTGCATCTCTTGGAAGTCCATATCTGAGACCTCAAAGACCTGGGATAATTCCAGCAAAATAGCTAGAAAGCTTGGGCTCTCTGTGGATAAGGTAAGCTTTCTCCTTGTAAAAGGATTAGACACTGGATGCAAGCACACCTGATAAAAAGCATAGTTTGAATACAAACAGCACATGGCCAGGAAAGTGCCCACCAATACAACAGGTATAAACACCAAGAAAGCAGAGAATTGTATACTATGAGGGTTGGGAAGATTTAAGGAATGGCATAAAATTTGAAAAGGCAAGTGTTCCCAACTGCACAAGGTGTATGATAAGGCTGTTCAAGAGTCTCATGGAGAAGTGATGGAAACCCTGAGGCTTCACATGTTTAGCACTGGACTAGATATAACACTGGCATACACACTCAGCAGGGGAAAATCATGCATTCGGATTGCCTGGTATATGGTGTACTAGTAATTCAAAACTACTCTGAACCTTAAAGGAGTTCCCAAAAGGTTTCTCTAGGCTTTAGTAATTTAAATAACTGTCTCGGCCTCAGATTTTGCCCCAAGGATTCAATAGAGGCCAAGGGATATAAGTGGTCTTCTCTGTCTCTAGCTTATAGGATTCTATGCTGGCCATTCACTACACGGTGACTACCTGCTTCCTATGTAAAGCCTGCATGTTAGGTAACGTCAAAAGGAAAGCCTGGAATAGGCTTTTAGTTGCTCTTAGTTTCCTCACTGGTGCAAACATCACTTAAAAAAATAACACAGGGAAGAAAGGATGCAAAATGCATTTTTAAGCCAGGCTCACCTTGCTGCTGTAGTTTGTAGTCGGTGGAGTACGCTTTCCCTATGATGTTCCACACAGGTCTCAAACACCCAAAAAGTCCCTCAAGAAACCCACCACTCCCACTGCCTGATCTGTTGAACTGGACTTTGATGTCATCCATCCCACCGTTGCTTTCTCCATCCATATTATTACTGTTGCCCTGAGGAACAGTGGTTTCAGATTCATCCTGTTCTCTCAGCTGTAGCACGCTGTTCTCAAATTGGTCCCTGGAGTCTTCACTGATGCTGGTCAACACTGCTGCTGTGACAGGACTGCTCATATTTTCTATTATATCCGCTGGAAGCAAGCCCTTCTCTCGCACATCATCTATGATCTCAGGTGAAGAATGGTTTCCAGCAGGCACATGTTCACCATGTGTCCCACCAAAGTCTTTGTCTTCACTGAAAGGTTTGTTGATCATGCTTGGAGAGGAAGACCAGCTCAGGTGCTCCTGAGGATTGGCCATGGTGCCATGAGTGTGCATGAAGCAGATAGTCCAAGTAGGTGCTTAGAGAAATAACAGCATGCAATTCAGATGCAACAAGTGGCCCCAACACCTGAAATGAGAGAAGAAGGGACAAGACATGACATTTTACCTTTGCTTTCTATTTTGATTTTCTATTTTATTTTTATTATATAGAATACCTTTTGTGTGCTCTTTTGTAATGATGACCTGATAAACAGATAACACTGGAGGCCCAATGACTGTTAGAAAATTACTGCAACTAATTAAAAAAAAAAATCAACATTTACACCCACTGAAGCTCAGCTCAGCACAGTGTCTATATAGTTGGTAGGGTTGGAAGGGACCTGAGCGATCATCAAGTCCAACCCCTTGCCATGGCAGGAAGGAGTACTGGAGTCAAACGACCCCGACAAGGTGTTCATCCAGCCTCCTTTTAAAGACCCCCAAGGTAGGAGCCAGCACCACTTCTCTTCGATCATCGGCATAGTCTCCTCTGAGTCACCTACCATGAGACTTCCCCAGGTAACTGAGCGAAAGCTGAACTCTGATGCCTAGCTCTGTGACTACATGATTACAACCCTGGCTTAACACCCCCTCTGTACAGACACGTCCATGATAAAAGAATTTGACTGTTGGAGTCCCATACATGTCCATGCCTGCTGGCCCTGGGCAGAGTCTAGTCACTGGTCTGGTTTTCATAGATGTCATAGATTTCATAGACATTAGAGCTGGAAGGGACCCCGGATGATCATCGAGTCCAACTCCCCACCAAAAGGGCAGGAAGTCAGCTGAGGTCATAGGATCCCAGCAAGATAGGCACCCAATTTGTTCTTGAAGGTGTTCAATGTAGGTGCCTGAACCACCTCCGATGGCAGGCTGTTCCAGACCTTGGGGGCTCAGACAGTAAAGAAATTCTTCCTTAT